>NC_091950.1:11623590-11771090 GCF_031021105.1 Erythrolamprus reginae
TTTTCAAACGTGTGTGTGTGTTTGAAATTTGTACCTGTGAATTTTTGGGAGGATTCTACCAGAGAGCTCGACAGAACGGGGGTGGGGTGGGGGGTGTTTATGGTTATAGAGGGTTGTTGGTTGATGGGATTCCCTTCCAGAAGAGGTCGTGACAGCTGTCAGCCTGGACAGCTTCAAGGCAGGATTAGACAGATTCGTGGATGCCAAGTGTATGATTGGTGGTTATTGAAACGGATGTCCAAGTGCTGCCTCTTTGTTGGTTGAGGCCGGCAGGGTTCCCTTGGGTCCCATTTGTTGGGGGTCAGGGGAAAGGGAGGGTCTTGCCTTCTCTTTCTGCTCAAGATCCCCATGGACAATTGGTGGGCCACTGTGGGCCACAGAATGCTGGACTCGAAGGGCTTTGGCCTGATTCAGCAGGGCTCTTCCTAGGTTCTTCTGTTCTTAAATTGTGCAGCTTTGGAGCTTTAAAAACCTTTTTGGAGAGGGAGAGGTGTGACACAAACTTCTATTTAAATTATATCACCCCCCCCCCTTCACGGGAAACTGTTGAAGGAGACTCTCAGTTCTCCAGGTCATGGTTATCCCAAAGGTGCTTTTTTTTCAGGAGGCAACTGGACTTCTTTTGAAGACCTTTTGCTTCTCATCCAAGAAGCTTCTTCAGCTCTGACTGGATGGAGGGGAATGGAAGGGTTTATATTCCTTGCAGACAGCTGGTCATTTTCATCCTTTGAGATGTGTCCTCAGACTTTTTTCCTATACAATTTGGGATGGCGGCACCTGGACTTTCATGAGCTGAAGAAGCTTCTTGGATGAGAAGCAAAACATCTTTAAAGGAAAACCAGAAAGCCCAGGTGCCTCTTGAAAAAAAAAAAAGCCCCTTTGGGATTTCACTGGAAAGACTTAACTTACTATGGCACAGTTGAGAGTTTCCTACTATTTTCTGTTGGGTTTGCTGTGCTCTACTTGATGACGCAGAAAGAATGTGACACCTTGTTTCAGAAGATTTGCAGGAATGTCTGCACATGACCCGAGGCTCCGTTTTGTGCATGGCTGCGGTTCATTGAAACAATCCTCCCCCTTTAGAAGCAAGGAGAAATTGAACGCAGGGCTGTCAAGAAGGACAGGAGTCACAAAAAGTTAGTCGGATTGCTCTAAGCCCACACAGTTGACGTTTAAGGAAAGGCTGGAGATCAATTACAGGTAGTCCTCAACTTACCACCATAGTTGAGCCAAAATTTCCATTGCTAATGGAGACGTTTGTTGAGTTTCATCCCATTTTACGACTTTTCTGGTCACCGTTGTTCAGTGAATCGCTGCAGTTAGTGACACAGGTGCTAGGTGCATCTGTCTTCCCCCATGGACTTTGCTTGTCAGAAAGTTGCAAAGAGGGGACCAGTGACCAGTGGTGGAAGGTCTTAAGCATAAAACCTATCAGGAAAGACTTAATGAACTTAATGTTTTTAATAGGAAAATGAACACAAGAACAAGGGGACACCATCTGAAGTTAGTTGGGGGAAAGATCAAAAGCAACGTGAGAAAATATTATTTCACTGAAAGAGTAGTAGATCCTTGCAACAAACTTCCAGCAGACGTGGTTGGTAAATCCACAGTAACTGAATTTAAACATGCCTGGGATAAACATAGATCCATTTTAAGATAAAGTATAGGAAATAGTATAAGGGCAGACTAGATGGACCATGAGGTCTTTTTCTGCCATCCTTCTATGTTTCTATGTGGTGAAATTCACATTTTTTTTACTGCTGGCTCTGTGGGCGTGGCTTGGTGGGCGTGGCAGGGGAAGGATACTGCAAAATCTCCATTCAAACCCAACTCTGGAGTCAGCCAGAAGTGGTATTTGCTGGTTCTCCAAACTATCAAAATTTCTGCTACCGGTTCTCCAGAACCTGTCAGAACCTGCTGGATTTCCCCCCTGCATGTGACCCCACGGACATGGTGACTGTCATAAATACGAACTAATTGTCCAGCAACCAAATGTGAATCACGGGACTATGAAGATGCTGCAGCGGTCATAAGTGTGAAAAGTGGTCATAAGTCCCTTTTTCTCAGTGCCATTGTAACTTTGAATGGTCACTAAATGAATTGTTGTAAGTTTATTTATTTATTTATTTATTTATTTGTCCAATACACAAATACATAGGAAGAAAAATAGACATGTAGTAATATATATATAATGGTAAAGTGAACTTAGAGGAGAGGATATCTGAAAGAAAGAAAATATATATGATAAGTGAGAGAAAGGAAAGATAATTGGACAGGGACGAAAGGCACACCAGTGCACTTATGTACGCCCCTTACTGGCCTCTTAGGAACCTGGAGAGGTCAATCGTGGAGAGTCTACGGGAGAAATGTTGGGGGTTAGGGGTTGACACAATTGAGTCTGGCAATGAGTTCCACGCTTCGATAACTCGATTGTTGAAATCATATTTTTTACAGTCAAGTTTGGAGCAGTTCGTATTAAGTTTGAATCTGTTGCGTGCTCTTGTGTTGTTGCGGTTGAAGCTGAAGTAGTCATTGACCGGTAGGACGTTGCAGTATATGATCTTGTGGGCAATACTCAAATCGTGTTTTAGGCGCCGTAGTTCTAGGCTTTCTAGGTCCAGGATTGTTAGTCTATTCTCGTAGGATATTCTGTTTCGAGTGGAGGAGTGAAGGGCTCTTCTGGTGAAATATCTTTGGACATTTTCAAGGGTGTTGATGTCTGAGATGTGGTATGGGTTCCAGACAGTTGAGCAGTAGTCTAGGATGGGTCTGGCAAAAGTTTTGTAGGCTCTTGTGAGTAGTGTGAGATTGCCTGAGCAGAAGCTGCGTAGGATCAGGTTAACAACTCTAGAAGCTTTTTTGGCGATATTGTTGCAGTGGGCTTTAGCACTTAGGTCATTCGATACTAGTATTCCAAGGTCTTTTACTGAATGGGGGTTGGCAGTGAGAGAAGTTGAGGGCTACCTGTATCTGATTTATGAGAAGAAGATTATAAAAAAAGATGGCTAAAATAGTAGCTTTACTATACATTTTTCGCCTCTAGCGACACAGAGCCTAGATGAATCTGGCTGGGTGGCACTGGACCACTGATAGCACACTTTTCTTGTCGAAATGTTGTGTGCATCATGTCGTTTCCCCTGTGTTGCGGCAAAACTCAGTTGCTAGTCAAGGGAATGGACACCACAAGGAGATTGCATAACTCAGGTTTATTTGATGCATGCATCAGATTCAGAAGATATAAAAGCAATGTCTGAACAGTGTGGATTGTTTTTCGGGGCTCTTTATACATTTCCAAAGGAGTACAAAAACACACACAATATCAGCCAATCAGATACTAGTTGTCAACGTTTCCTTATACAGAAAGTTAAAAAAAGGGTTATACAATGTAGAAGATGCAGAAACAAAAAGGAACTTGCGGTTAGTATGTGGGTTCATGCATGAAGCTATGGTGCCTTGAGAGCAGGTGGCAGATCTATCTATACACCATCAAAGCCATGTCCTTTTCCTGTAGCACAGCCATGTTCTACCGGATGCAAGGCATAGATTATAAAATGTACTTTTGTACTCTAAATCAGTGTTTCCCAACCTTGGCAACTTGAAGATATTTGGACTTCAACTCCCAGAATTCCACAGCCAGCATCCGCTGGCTTGGGAATTCTGGGAGTTAAAGTCCAAATATCTTCAAGTTGCCAAGGTTGGGAAACACTGCTCTAAATGTCAAGCATAACTATATATGTGGGGCATAGGTCAAGGCTTAAGAAATGCAGAATTTGGGCTAGCACTAAATATGAATGTATATCTCAGGCTAGCTTCCTCACCTGCACAACCCTGTTTTGTAGTTATTTGGATTAGGGAAATAATTTTATGCGCATTGACACCACCGTAAACATTTTAAAGCTGCCTCACTCCGTTCTGTTTGCACAGTGATGTTAAGAGAAAAGGCCCAACTCTGGCATATTAGCAAAAATGTATTCTGCACTAGGCCTTTTTCTTCAGATACAGAATCTATTCATAAATGAGCTTCGAAACACATCCTGAGCCGAGGGTGCAAAAAGCAGCCTCATTGTGGTACAGAGAATTAACACACACAAGCCTTTACCCATTATTCACACAGTGGCAGGACTCTTAGCTGTTTGGTGCCAAGCGAAAGGGGCCGTTTGCATCGTATACCAGCTGGCACAGGACAGGAACAGCTGCTCCACAAAGCTGCCATTTTAGGGTCTCACCCTCCCCCTTTTCCCTTGTTATTATACATTTAATTTTTTACAAATACAGTGATACCTCGTCTTACAAACGCCTCGTCATACAAACTTTTCGAGATACAAACCCGGGGTTTAAGATTTTTTTGCCTCTTCTTACAAACTATTTTCACCTTACAAACCCACTGCCGCCGCTGGGATGCCCCGCCTCTGGACTTCCGTTGCCAGCAAAGCACCCATTTTTGCACTGCTGGGATTCCCCTGAGGCTCCCCTCCATGGGAAACCCCACCTTCAGACTTCCATGTTTTTGTGATGCTGCAGGGGAATCCCAGCAGCGCAAAAACGGGCGCTTCGCTGGCAACAGAAGTTTGGAGGTGGGGTTTCCCATGGAGGGGAACCTCAGGAGAATCCCAGCAGCACAAAAATGGACACTTCGGCTGGCAAAAGGGGTAAATTTTGGGCTTGCACGCATTAATCACTTTTCCATTGATTCCTATGGGAAACATTGTTTCGTCTTACAAACTTTTCACCTTAAGAACATGGTCCCGGAACCAATTAAGTTTTAAGACAAGGTATCACTGTACAACAGAACAACAGAGTTGGGACCTCTGAGGTTTTCTAGTCCAACCCCTTGCTCAAGCAGGAATTTGGAGTCATCGGGCTGCGAAAACTTTGGCTTTTATTGGGTGCAATTCCAGATCCGGTTCAAAGTTGGAATTACACCAGATCCTTGCCAATTTATGTGTTCCTAATTAATGGTTTTGAAAAAGAATATGGATGCCTTGGACTTGAATTTTGGGGACATATTAGTTGGAGGCTTGACATTTTCATCATTTCAGACAAATGGCTGTACATTCTTCTAAAATACCTACATTGTTGCTGCACTCACACCTTCTGGAGTCAATCGGTTCCACTGGTTAATTGTCCTCACTGTTTGAAAATCTCTCCTTTGTTCTAGATTGCTTTTCTCCTTGATTAGTTTTCATCCATTGCTGCTTCCTTCCTTCCTTCCTTCCTTCCTTCCTTCCTTCCTTCCTTCCTTCCTTCCTTCCTTCCTGCCTGCCTGCCTGCCTGCCTGCCTGCCTGCCTGCCTGCCTGCCTGCCTGCCTTTCCTTTCCTTCCTTCCTTTCCTTCTTTCTCTCTCTGTCTCTCTTTCTCTCTCTGTCTCTGTCTGTCTGTCTCTCTCTCTCTCTCTCTTTCATTTGTATGCTGCCCATTCCCAGGGGACTCAAGCCTTCAAATGCTTTGAAGAATAGTTTGACTCCCTCTTCTTTGTGCCAACCCCATAAATATTGGATCAGGGCTATCATGTCTCCTCTGGTCCTTTTTTTCATTAAAATGACAGACCCAGTTCCTTCAACCGTCCTTCATATGTTTTAGCCTCCAGGCCCCTAATCCTTTGTTGCTCTTCTCTGCACTCTTTCCAGAGTCTCAACATCTCTTTTATATTAAGGCGACCAAAACTGGATGCAGGATTCCAAGTGTGGCCTTATCATATATTAATGGGAACTGAAAATTTAGAAAGTCTACTTATTCTTTGTAGTGGTTAGTGGTTCCTAGAGTCCAGTTGCCTCTTTTCTTCCTCTGAATCGGGGGAGCATGAAGTTGGAAATAGCGACATAGATTATCAGATTCAGCCACCTGTTTTACGCAAGAATCCAACTTAAAGCATCCTCCAGCTGAACATCTCCAGTGAAGGGGAGAGCATCGCTTTTAAGTAATTGCTTTTGCTACTCATTGGGTCTTAATGTTACTCCCCCCCCACTTAACACTTACTGTAGTTGGGTTCTGTCTTCCTGTGACTTAAATCCATTATCTGTCTCTTGCCCTCTAGAACAGGAGTCTCCTCCATCATTTCAAACATTTAAAGAAGGCTGGCATTCCGTCTTCTCTTTTCAAAACATGCCTAGATTTTTTTTTTTTAATGAAAGTGTTGGATTCAGGAGGTAGTTTAAAAATATATCCTGTGGAGGGACAAGAATGAGATATTACTTTTTCTATGCTTGTAAGGTTTTGTCTGATAAGCATTCAGCAGTTGATAACATGATGTCCTTCCTTCCTTCCTTCCTTCCTTCCTTCCTTCCTTCCTTCCTTCCTTCCTTCCTTCCTTCCTTCCTTCCTTCCTTCCTTCCTTCCTTCCTTCCTTCCTTCCTTCCTTCCTTCCTCCCTCCCTCCCTCCCACCCTCCCTCCCTCCCTCCCTCCCTCCCTCCCCCCCCCCCCCAGGGCAAACTTATTAAATTTCCTCTTCTGGAACAAAATATGTAAAATTCTCACAAAAACCTGTTGGCTCAGATAAATGGATTAACGATTCTTGTAGTTTTGGCAACAGCTCGTTTAGAAAAGATATTTCTGTCCTGCATCATATTTCTTATAAGGTTTTTATGGTTGGGAATATAACAAGTTTGTGAGGAGAGGAAGAAATGGATAGGTTTGTGAATAGAATAGAATAGAATAGAATATTGGAATGAATAATAAAGTAGAATAGATAGAATGCAGAATAGAATAGAGATGATAGATACTGTGTAGATAGGGACCGAGAGAAATGGACAAACGGGTGCCCCTCAACTGATTTAAATGGGCCATTGTTTACTCCCTGGGGTGCTGTCCCCCTTTTCAGTAATTATAGAATGTTAAATGCTACATAGGGCCTCTTTCCCAAACCTTGTGCAGACACTGTGAAATTAATTTTTCACTTTCCAACATAAGTTGGATGGAGGTGACATTTGCAGAGGCTTCCAAGTCGCCCCCTTTGCTCTTGGTATTTGTATTTTGCTAGAAGAAGGTCAGGACGAGGTTGAGTAATCCTAGTTAACTACTATGCGGTCGCCTTGAAGCCGGGAGTAATGCTGGCAATAAAAAGAGAAAAGAGGGGACAAAAGTGTGCTCATCGCTGTAGAATTGTCGGATTTTGAATTTCTCTAAGAAAAACTCAGCAATGGGAGATGAGCACGGTGGAGCAATGTGAGGTCTCTGCAACCAATCCGAAATCACATGAACAGCTGTTTCAGTATTTCCTAAATTTTTTGGTTGATTGGGCTCATTTCCATTATCCTTCGTTTAAAGCCAAAGGCAAACAGACCACACCTAGAAAAAACGATGACTTATTTGTCAAAATAGGCATCCAGTTTTGTTTTGTTTTAAAGTAAGTAGGCCAGTCCATGTTGACTTCTTTAGCCATTTTACACACCATTTTGCTTCTTTATCTTGTTTATTGGGGATTTAATATGGATCCATTTTCTTTAGGTGTTTCTGCTATGCCCTGGAAAATGTCGTCATGGAAGTAAACATTGAAAGAATTGGGGGGGGAGCAATTAAGTTTGAATAGGGAGTACAGTGGGGTGCTTGGCGCACTCTGAGCTTGGTTGCTCTCTTGCAGAGGTTTTGCTACCAAACTAAGTAACATCATCAGTGCTAGAAGGAGGGAGGTGTGTGGAGAGGAGGAGGAGGATTGTGCAGGGCTGGATTGCTGGGGGTTTGGGGTTTGGGAGAAATGAGCCGGGGTGGCGCAGTGGGTAGAGTGCTGTACTGCAGGCCACTGAAGCTGACTGTAGATCTGTACGTCAGCGGTTCAAATCTCATCACCGGCTCAAGGTTGACTCAGCCTCCCATCCTTCCGATGTGGGTCAAATGAGGACCCGGATTGTGGGGGCAATAGCCTGGCTCTGTTAAAAAGTGCTATTGCTAACATGTTGTAAGCCGCCCTGAGTCTAAGGAGAAGGGCGGCATAAAAATTGAATGAATGAATGAATGCATGAATGAATGAATGATAAATAAATAAATAAATAAATAAATAAATAAATAAATAAATAAATAAATAAATAAAGTAGTTAAGATTCTGTGCAGTTTGGAGAAAGCCCTCTCCCCCAAATCCACTCCTAGCTGACCCCGCCCACCTCTCCTTTCCCAGGAGTCCCCACGCAGCCCGTTTTGGATGCAGGCTCGGGGGAGTGCGAAAAACAGGCCAACCAGTTTCTGGAGACTGAGGAGGCATTTTTCACCATCTTGGAGGCTCACAGAAAGCCTTCAGAGCTCAAGGAGATCAAAAACACCTGCCCATCATGGTGCAGGAGGCTGACCAGGCCACGCCCACCATGGCCACGCCCACCATGGCCATGCCCATCCAGCCACCAGGTAGAGAGCCCCTTGCTAAAATATTTGAAGCCCACCCCTGATTGATGTTGGGGTCCTTGGTGCTCTCTGAACTTGGTAGAAGCTTCATTACCTAACTAGGTAACATCATCAATGCCAGAAAACTGGCTCCCTTGTAGACTGATAATGTTTCCTAGTTGGGCTGTGAAACGTCTGCCAGAAAAGCTGCTCAGAGAGCACCCAGAACCCCACAGTCCTCCCCCCCCCTTCCCCCCAATTCAACCCTGAGCCACATCTGATCTCCTGAATAGGCATCATTCCCTTCAATAGGGATTACAACCAGAGAGAACAGAAAATTGTCTGGGGTTTATTGTGTTCTGAAAATAGCATTTTAGTGGTTTCAGTGCTTGAAAACAAGAGCTTTTTTTTGGATATACAGGGATAGCTCGTCTTATGAACTTAATTTGTTCTGTGACGAGGTTCGTAAGATGAAAAGTTCATAAGACGAAGCAATTTTCCCCATAGGAATAAATGTAAAAGCAAATAATGCGTGCAACCCCACCCCAAAAGTCATCCCTTTTGCCTTCTGCCGCTGGGAAACCCCACCTCCGGACTTCCGTTGCCAACACTTCATTTTTGCCGGTGCTGCTTTGAATCCCAGTGAGGGGAGCTTCAGGGGAATCCCAGCGCTTCGGCTGGCAATGGAAGTCCGGAGGCGGGGCATCCCAGCGATGGCGGCTCGGGTTCATAAGGTGAAAATAGTTTGGAAGAAGAGGCAAAAAAATCTTAAGCACCTGGTTCGTATCACGAAAAGTTCGTATGAAGAGGGGTTCGTAAGATGAGGTATCACTGTATTGTATTGGCAGTTCTGTGTTAGCAAATACTTCAGAAGAAAAGGATTTAGGGGTCGTGATTTCTGACAGTCTCAAAATGGGTGAACAGTGCAGTCAGGCGGTAGGGAAAGCAAGTAGGATTCTTGGCTG
This sequence comes from Erythrolamprus reginae, assembly GCF_031021105.1. Taxonomy (NCBI): domain Eukaryota; kingdom Metazoa; phylum Chordata; class Lepidosauria; order Squamata; family Dipsadidae; genus Erythrolamprus; species Erythrolamprus reginae. The sequence goes on from NC_091950.1 coordinate 11,632,864, forward strand.
CATAGCTACAGGTATAACAAGCAGGAAGAGGGAGATTGTGATCCCGCTATATAGAGTGCTGGTGAGACCACATTTGGAATACTGTGTTCAGTTCTGGAGACCTCACCTACAAAAAGATATGGACAAAATTGAACGTGTCCAAAGACGGGCTACAAGAATGGTGGAAGGTCTTAAGCATAAAACGTATCAGGAAAGACTTAATGAACTCAATCTGTATAGTCTGGAGGACAGAAGGAAAAGGGGGGACATGATCGAAACATTTAAATATATTAAAGGTTTAAATAAGGTCCAGGAGGGAAGTGTTTTTAATAGGAAAGTGAACACAAGAACAAGGGGACACAATCTGAAGTTAGTTGGGGGAAAGATCAAAAGCAACATGAGAAAATATTATTTGACTGAAAGAGTAGTAGATCCTTGGAACAAACTTCCAGCAGACGTGGTAGATAAATCCACAGTAACTGAATTTAAACATGCCTGGGATAAACATATATCCATCCTAAGATAAAATACAGGAAACAGTACTAAGGGCAGACTAGAGGGACCATGAGGTCTTTTTCTGCTGTCAGACTTCTATGTTTCTATGTTACTGTATTTACTTATTAAATTTATGTATTAATTAAATGTATATGCCGTCCAGGTGGGGCTTGCTACTTACTGCAGCTACTGGTGTGATGCATGCGTAGCTTCGGGTCACAGGCATGCACGTGCGTGGCCCTGCGAGATTTTGCTTCTGCGCATGCAGCAAGATCTTGTGAGAGGATGCGCGTGAGAGAGAGATTTCGGTAATTTTTTTCCTTCCACTCATGTGGGGAAGCAAAAAATTGCTGAAATGTCTCTCGTCCGTGCATCCCCTTACAAGATTTTGCTTCCTGCGCATGCGCAGAAGCAAAATCTCACTGGGACACGTACGTGCATGCCTGTGACCCAGTGTTGGTTATGACCTATAAAGCCCTTCATGGCATCGGACCAGAATATCTCCGGGACCGCCTTCTGCCGCACGAATCCCAGCGACCGGTTAGGTCCCACAGAGTTGGCCTTTCCGGGTTCCATCGACTAAGCAATGTCATTTGGTGGGACCCAGGAGAAGAGCCTTCTCTGTGGCGGCCCCGACCCTCTGGAAGCAGCTCCCCCCAGATATCAGAGTTGCCCCCACCCTCCTTGCCTTTCGCAAGCTGCTTAAAACCCACCTCTGTCATCAGGCATGGGGGAATTGAAATTTCACTTCCCCCAGGCTTATAGAATTTATACTTGGTATGCTTGTATGTATGAGTGGTTCTTTAAATTGGGTTTTTAAAGATTATTTTTAATATTAGATTTTTTTTTCATTGTCTTTTCATTGTTGTTAGCCGCCCCGAGTCTTTGGAGAGAGGCGGCATACAAATCCAATCCATCCATCCATCCATACATCCATCCATACATCCATAAATAAATAAAATCTCGCTGTGGCATGCATGTGTGCCCAGCGGCAACTCAGAGCTACACTTGCAGCTCAATTTTTGCTACCAGTGCGCAGTGTGGCGCAAAGCAGGTAGCAACCCGATGCTGATGCCGCCCAACTCCCAGGGACTCTGGGCGGCTATAGAAGAGAAGGTCCCCATAGAGCTGAGCACTTGTGCCTCTGATGCGCTGCGTTTCCGATACTTCTGCCTTGTCATTTTTTTTAAAAAAAAAATATGATTTACGATTTAGTCTTTGCATCCTGAGATGGTTGGCCTGTCTTCCTCTTTCTTGACACAGTCGTTTAATTTTAAACTCAACGGGCATTTTGGTTATTTATTTTCATTGTTCTTGGCAATAATTCTAAGCTGTTAGACAGGAAAATTGTATTCAAAAATGCTGTTTCACACTTTATTGTTTGATGATGTGGAGTGATAGAAAATAACACATTTGCTTGCCTTTATAGTTGGGTAATTATTCACATCCATCACCCTATTCTAAGGGAATAAACATCACCAGAAAGAAATTGCACTATTAATAGCAGTCTCTTCAGTAAGAATAAGAGGTATTTTTCTTGTGGGACTGTCCAATTAAGAGGTCCCCGGAAAGCAACGGTTAAAGCTTCTGCTTTTTGCTAAGGCTAGGATTTTATAATGTCCTTCCATTTTATACAGGAGAGTGAATTTTTAGGCTGTGAATCAACGAATCAGGTTCCGAATACTAAAAGAAGGTAGATATGTCATTAAAGCCAAGCTGAGGACTCCTTTCCTTAGCCCAGAGATCTTCATAGCTGGAGAATTCTGGGAGTTGAAGTCCGCAAGTCTTAAAGTTGCCAAGTTTGAAGACCCCTGCCTTAGCAGATAAAGGACTGCGGCTTTCATCTTCCCAGCTCATTAACTGTGTTAATTAGTTTACATAGATTTGTGGACCTGCAACATTTGAAAACTAATTTTTATATTTAAATATATTATTACTGGCTTCTCTTGTATACTTGTTCCACTTCGGGGCACTTTCCTCCCCTAGTTGTTTTCATCAAAATGATGAATAATTTACATTGACAGTGCAAATTGTATAATTATGGCTCTTATCCTTTGAAATCCCAAAATGTTCCATGAAAGGATGCAAATGGGTTATCAGAGCAACAGCCTAGTACAGGTGGTCCTCAACTTACAACAGTTCATTTAGTGACCGTTCAAAGTTACAATAGCTCTTCGCTTCGCGACACACCTGACCCTGTCCCGCGGCATACTAGTGTGTCGTGGCACAATGCTTCAAAAACACTGTCTTAGATGTACAGAATGTTTGCTAAGAGAAGAGAAGACTATGGCTGGAGAAATGTTAATTCCTCCAGTTCTGTGGAGAGAGAGAGAAAGCGAGAGAGGGGGAGGGAGGGAGGGAGAGGAAGAGGAAGTGTATAAAAAATAGGTTTTTCTTGTCAAATGCAATTTGACATTTGATACATTAATTTTCAGGTTTTAGTCTTTGTTGCATCCATATAACATTCACTCTGCCTCATTTGGGTTCTTGGCTAATGAGATGGGATTGTTTGCTTTAAAAAGTAGACATACATTCCCATCTGCAGACCACATCCCCTTAATGCCACCAGATACACTCTATACATTTATGGCTAAATACATTAAACAATCACAAGAACATCAGATATCTTTGTCCTCTCTGCTATCATGGATTATTTGGTGAATATCTACAGAGAAGACGTATGTATGAATGAAGGAATTAAATTATATGTCACAAAGTGTTCTGTCTGGGTGCCCCCAGACTTCAACACCAACTGGAAAAAACAGCCAGACACGCTGGTAAAAACAAAGGCACTTTATAGTTTGAAAAATAAACACAGAGAAAAACCTGTTCTTCCCAACAGGCAGGCTATGAGACTTCACAGCAGAATCCTGACGGCCAGACAATACAGCAGACTTCTTGCTGGCACACCCACCACTGTAGAGAATAAGACCCACACCTTTTCCCCCTAAGGTTTCAGTATTCAAAGTCACAAACCAGAATTCCAAGACGCCAAAGACACAGCCAGGTCCCAGGACTCCCAAAGATAATACTCCACGAGCCAGGAAGGGTGGGTCTGCCTTTTCAGCCTTTCCAGAGAGCACCACACCCAAACCCAGCTGTTGCCTCTTTAGTGCTGAAAGTACCTGGCTAATTGTCCCCTTCGTTGTGTTGCTCTTCTCTGCCGGAGATCGATTATTGCTTGTGCATTTTCATCTAAGGAATCCAGGCTGCTTGCTGGGGAGAGCTCCCCCTCGGGGGACTCTGGCTGTCCTCCCTCTCCCTCAGCCTGAGATTCCTCCTCCCCGTCTGCCTGAACCTCCTGTTCCTCATCCTCCCCCTCTGAGCAGGAAGCCGGCAGAGGATCAGCCGTTCCCTGAGGGGCCTCAGACGGAATCACAACACAAAGTAAATTAGATTGTAAGGGGGGTACAGCTAGTCCTCGACTTATAACACAATTGAGCCTGTTGCTAAGCAAGGCCATTGAGTAAGTTGTGCCCAGTTTTACAACCTTTTTGCCACTGTTGTTAAGCAACTTAACTATTTCAGTGGTTAAGAGAATCATTCTTTCCAATAAAGCGAACCTAGCTTTATTGTTTGAAGCCCGGCCGGCAAAGTTAAGAAATGGCGATCGCATGACCATTTGTTTGTTTGTTTGTTTGTTTGTTTGTTTGCTTGCTTGCTTGCTTGCTTGCTTGCTTGCTTGCTTGCTTGCTTGCTTGCAGACTCTGGGTGGCGACTGACACACAATTAGAATTCTTTAATCGGTTACAGGCAGCAAAGAACAGTTAGTTTCATTTCAGCAGAGTTCAGAGTGGAAGAGTACAGAGTGGATGGAGACTGGAGAGTAGAGCCACACCTAGCCTTAAGCTAAAATTTCAATTTCGGTTCTCTGCACAGACTCAATGGTTTGCTCCTATTGGCCGATTCAATTGCTGTGCCTATTCATTGGCTAACCTTGTTAACATGGCTCTCCCAGTCATGAATATTCTAACACAACTGAAAATTTCTGTGGCTAAGCACCACATTGGTGAAGTGAGTTTCGCTCCATTTTATGACCTAGCTCAGTGATGGCGAACCTTTCCCCCCCTCAGGTGCCGAAAGAGCATGTGCGCGCAATATCGCACATGCGTGAATGCCCACACCCATAGTTCAATGCCTGGGGAGGGCAAAAACAGCTTCCCTTACCCACTGGAGGCCATTTGGAGGCTGGAAATGGCCTGTTTCTCAACTTCTGGTGGGCCCAGTAGGCTCATGTTTCACCCTACCAGGCTCCAAAGGCTTCCCTGGAGCTGGAGGAGGGTAAAAACACCCTCCCTCATCCCCCTGGAGGCTGTCTCGAAGCCAAAAACGCCCTTCCAGAGCTTCTGTGCGAGCCAAAAATCAGCTGGCTGGCACATACATGCACACTGGAGCTGAGCTACAGCAACGGCTTGCGTGCCAGCAGATATGGCTTTGCGAGCCACCTGTGTCACCCGTGCCATAGGTTTGCCATCACTGACCTAGCTTGCCACAGTTGCAAAGTGAATCACTGCAGTTGTTAAGCTAGTAACATGGCTGTAAAGGCGCCACAAATCTCGTAAACATGAGCCAGTTGCCAAGCAACTGAAATTTTGATTCAGTGGCCACGGGGATGCTGCAGTGGTCGTTAAATTAGTTTAGTTTAGTTTAGTTTATTTAAATTTGTGTGCCGCCCCTCTCCGAAGACTCGGGGCGGCTAACAACAATAAAAAACAATGTAACAAATCTAATATTAAAAAGTAATCTAAAAAACCCCAATTTAAGAAACCAATCATACCAACAAACATACCATGTATAAATTCTATAAGCCTAGGGGGAAGGGAGAAAAAAAAAATTCAATTCCCCCTTGCCTGACAACAGAGGTGGGTTTTAAGGAGCTTGCGAAAGGCAAGGAGGGTGGGGGCAACTCTGATATCTGGAGGGAGCTGGTTCCAGAGGGTCGGGGCCGCCACAGAGAAGGCTCTTCTCCTGGGTCCCGCCAAATGACATTGTTTAGTTGACGGGACCCGGAGAAAGCCAACTCTGTGGGACCTAACCGGTCGCTGGGATTCGTGTAGCAGGAGGTGGTCCTGGAGATATTCTGGTCCGGTGCCATGAAGGGCTTTATAGGTCATAACCAACACTTTGAATTGTGACCGGAAACTGATCGGCAACCAAAGTGTGAAAAACAGTCGTATGTCACTGTTTCCAGGGCCATTGTAACTTTGAACGGTCACTAAATGAGCTGTTGTAAGTCGAGGACTTGCCTGTATTTTAAATAAAGAGATAGAAATAATTTTTGTCGCTTGTTCCTTTTCTCTCGCTCTCATTTTTCCTTGGTGGGCTATTCAGCGGAGGGTGGATCCCCCCCTCCCCCCAGATTTGTAGAGCCCTACTTTGAAAAAGAAAGCCACCCTTGATATTTATTCATGTGAGAGGGTTTCTCTTTATGAATAAGAAGCAGGCGAGCGAAATTGCTGCATGCTTGACGTGTGCTATTTGTGCACTCACCTGTGTGGAGTCTCCGGTTGCTCCTGGCAACTAGGCAAATGATTAAATACAAAAAAACCCGCTGCCCTGGAATGATAAGGTAGAAACTGGATCGGGAGCAACAACAGCCCAGAGCCAGCTCTGCGAATTAATGATAATAGATGGGTACCGGTTATAGATAGAAGTCTAACATCTTGGCTGGCTCCACTCACGTAGCTTCAAAAAAAACTCACTTATTCTTCAAAGGGACCATAGGCTTGTGTTCTTTTTTTTCGCCCCACACCTTTTTTTTTAAGTGTTGAGAAAATATTTCTTTTAGTGGAAAACTCTGGTTAAGTAAGCATCTTATTTGAAGCAGGCAGACAGTTCAGTTTCTTCAAATGAATAGGAGAGTTCTTCCTTGTGGGGGAAAAAAACCCCAGTATATCCCTTTATTGCAGTTGCTCCACTAAAATGACTGATCAATCCCAGTGATCAGTTTTGCTTTCATTAGAAAGCAAGACTCCTCACATTTTTATTAACATTCTCTCCACTGCTGTTTCAGAAGAGGATTTCGGAAAAACATATAGAAGAGACAGTTTAGTCTAGAGCTACAAAGTGGGAGATGGTGAATTCAGGTCCTGCCTTCACCATGAAAGCCAACAGGGTGACTTTGGGCCAGTCTCCAGGAGACAGTAAGTATTAGTCCCACCTTGGAAATGAAAGCCAACAGGGTGACTTTGGGCCAATCAGCAGGAGACACTGAGTTCTAGTTCCGCTTTAGACATGACTACTGTAATGCTCTCTACATGGGGCTACCTTTGAAAAGTGTCGGAAACTCCAGATCGTGCAGAATGCAGCTGCGAGAGCAGTCATGGGCTTGCCTAGGTATGCCCATGTTTCACCAACACTCCGCAGTCTGCGTTGGTTGCCGATCAGTTTCCGGTCACAATTCAAAGTGTTGGTTATGACCTTTAAAGCCCTTCATGGCATTGGACCAGAATATCTCCGAGACCACCTTCTGCCGCACGAATCCCAGCGACCGATTAGGTCCCACAGAGTGGGCCTTCTCCGGGTCCCGTCAACTAAACAATGTTGGTTGGCGGGCCCCAGGGGAAGAGCCTTCTCTGTGGTGGCCCCGGCCCTCTGGAATCAACTCCCCCCAGAGATTAGAACTGCCCCTACTCTCCTTGCCTTCTATAAGCTGCTTAAAACCCACCTTTGTCGTCAGGCATGGGGGAACTGAGACACCTCCCCCGGGCATATACAATTTATGAATGGTATGTTTGTATGTATGTTTGTTTAGCAAATGGGTTTTTTAAATATTTTAAACTTCAATTTAGATTTGTGATGAATTGTTTTGTTTTGCTGTGAGCCGCCCCGAGTCTGCGGAGAGGGGCGGCAAACAAATCTAAATAATGAATGAATGAATGAATGAATGAATGAAAGCCAACAGGGTGACTTTGGGCCAATCACCAGGAGAAAGTTTTAGTTCTGCCTTAGATATGAAAGCTGGCTAGGTGACTTTGGGCCACTCCAGGGTTGAAATGCTACCCGTTTGTCCTGAGGCTTCACCCACTCGCCTGGACATCACCATTTTCTTTTTCTTTTAGTCTTAGCGCATGTCTTCGGAGAGGGGCGGCATACAAATCCAATGAATGAATGAATGAATGAATGAATGAATGAATGAATGAATGAATGAATGAATGAATGAATGTGCAAAACCTTCTGTGCATGCGCAGAGAGTGAAAAAGCAAGCATGCAGAATGTGTGTTTCTGAACCAGTAGAGAAAGTAAGTAGATTTCACCACTGGGCCAGTCCCTCTCTCTTACCTCAGAACATATTGGGGTGGCATGCAAAGGAGATGAATTTAAAAAACCCACCATGTAGTAAAAACAGATCAACCCACTTCTCCCTTCACACTCTGGAAGCAGCAACACAGTCAAAACAGCAATCAAATTTATATTTTAAAAAATGGATAGTTTGCAACATATAGGACACTTTACTAATTCCCCCAAAAGAAAATATGCCTTATTAGCAGTTGGATAGGACATAATCAAGATATTCCTACATCTAGATTTTACTGGAAGATCGGTATGTAGATAGATAGGAAGGGGAGGAGAAGGAGAAGCGGAGGAGAAGAAAGAAAAGAAAAAAAAAGAAAAAAATTATGAAGAAGAGAAAAAGGAGTAGAAAAAAAGAAGGAAGGAAGGAAGGAAGGAAGGAAGGAAGAAAGAAAGAAAGAAAGAAAGAAAGAAAGAAAGAAAGAATTATGTCTGCATTATTGCCAAGAAAAGCATATGGACTGTTCCTCACACTCACCAGGAATTACTGGAGTTGGTTTTTGTCTAAAAATGTACATCCTGATTTTCTAGCGCATAAGCACAGTTCATATAATATCACTGTCTTCCCCATTTCCATCAGGGCATCCACATGTTTAAACACCAATTTCTAAGTTCTGCAGCTATTCTTTGCTCTCCCTTTTCAAGATTACATCTAAATATTTGTTTTTTTTCTCTTGGAAAATTGCAAATGCCCATTTCCCTTAAGCTTTTAGCAACATAAGGCTGGGAGGTTTGATAATTATTTTTATGTGTCTCCTCCTTTTAACAAAAAAGAGAAAATATATGTGTTAACTCTGCTGCCTTTGTAAGCCCCCCTGTTTCCCTCTCCCCTCCAAACACGGGGGAATTTCAGACAAACTGGCAGAAAGAATATTTCTGGGTATTTGAACATCTCTCTTGTTTTGACACCTCTCCTTGAGGTTAATGAGTGAACAGTTTGATCTTCCTTGACATTTTGACTTTTTCCCTCCGAAGCAGCTGGTTGTAGCTGTCTCTTCCGGAGCAGAGGAGCCAAAATGCTTCAGTTAGTGTTTGGCAAGATAGAGTAGAATAGAATTCTTTATTGGCCAAGTGTGATTGGACACACAAGGGATTTGTCTTTGGTGTATATGCTCTCAGTGTACACAAAGAAAAAATAAAAAAAAATCAAGAAGCATAAGATACAACACTTAATGATAGTCGTAGGATACTAATAAGCAATAAAATCATACTAGGAAACTATTAATATATGTGCAGAATAATCCTTGTTTAGCAAGAATGTTCACACACAAAAACGTTTAGATTGAGATTAGTTGTGAATAACTACTCAGCCACATACAGATATACTAATTTGTATTTACTTTGAGAAATAGCATCCTATAAACAGTCTAAAGTTATGCACATAATAAGTCAGAATAAGAATCCAAACATTTACCAAGTCCATAGTCTTTCTTACCAGTTGTCTTTGTCATAATCAGCAAACCAAAATATCAAGTCTAAACACATTTTAGCTGAGATACGTAACTACAATACAGAGAGATTGCAGAACTAACCTAACAGTGAGTAGCCATTAACAGTGAGTAGCCACACAAAGAGAAACAGAGAGGGTGGCTCAGAGAAATAAACTCTAGCTCCCTCTTGTGACAGTCTGCAACACATGCAGCTAATATATTGCCAACCCAACAGTTATAGACTGAGTTCTAACAAAAACCATAAAAACAATATAAATTGTAATCCAATTAAATAAATAAATAAATAAATAAATAAATAAATAAATAAAGATACAAGCAACATGGTTATAGTTATAAGTGGGAAGAGACAGGTAGTAGTAGGAATGTGAAAAATAATAGTAATGTAGCCTTAGTAGATAATTTGACAGTATTGTGGAAATTAGTGGTTTAGCAGAGTGATGGCATTTGGGGGGAAAGTTCCTTGTGCCTAGTTGTTCTGCTGTCCAGTGCTTTATAGGTAAACCTAGAAATTTGAAGGTCTCCACTGTTGTGTTGTCCAGTATTGTAAGAGATGGTAAAATGGAAGAGTTTCTCCTAAAATCTACCACCGTTTCTACAGTTTTGAGTGTATTTAGTTCACGATTGTTCTTGTTGCACCACGAGGCTGTTTGTTCGGCCTCCCATCTGTTATTATTATTATTATTTCTTGTTCTTCTTTCCCTTCTCCTCCTCCTCCTCTTCCTCCTCCTCCTCCCCACTCTCCACTCCCTTCTAGTACTGCTGATGTTACCTAGTTGGGTAATGAGATGTCTGTAAGAAGTTTAGAAAGCACCAAGAACCTTTCCTCCTCCACCACAAACCCCACTCCCTTTTAGCACTGATGATGTTACCTAGTTAGGGTAATTAAATGTTTGAAGAAAACAGGCAAGCTCAGAGAGCACCAAGGGTTCCACGGTTCATTTTATTTTCTTAATTTGAAAAAAGTAATAAGTGTTCCCCCCCCCCTTTCTGAGCAAGAGTATGCTGATGGCTCTTAGCATGACTGGCAAAATTGCAATTCCCCCCCCCCTCCCTTTCCTGATTTTTAAACCCAATTAATGCAGTTTTCTGACTTCCTATCCAAGCCGCTCCATACTAATTCTGTGGGGCCTCTCTCTAGAATTCAGTTAGGCACTTCTGCAAACTATGATAACAGGGCAGTCACGTTCCAACAATATTAACTTCAACAGCCTCACAATTCAATTAATCTTATCTTTCTAACTCCCAATTACAGGCGGTAATTAAGTAAAGAATAGGGTCATAATCCAAAGAGTGGCATTCATCGTTGACTGCCTTCGAACAGTGAATGCGCCCCAAAATTTCAACACATTCCCAGAAGAAATAGGATAGCTCGTTTCTTGCTAATCCACCGGAAGAAGCGCTTGGATCTGGACTAATTTATTCATTGTTTTATTTGTTTTATGGCTTCTAAAAAAATTAACATTCAAGACAAGTAAAACAGAGAGAAGTTATAGGTAATGTCCCAGCACTCCTTTTCTGTCCATATTTTCTTTCTGGCTCACCCACTTAACATTAGAGCTTGAGTTTGCTGATCATTTCAGAGGGAAAATATCACTTTGATCTTTAGAAAGTTTGGGATATATCGCGGTTTTAAAAAAAATATATCTTTGTTTTCAAGAGTCTTTGTAGCTGTCAATGAAAGAGGCTTCTCCTATGGGAAACCCAGGAACTTACCCATAGAAGAGAATATTTGTAGCTCAAAGTTGAACTGTGGGGCCCTTGGTGCTCCCTGAGTTCTCTGAGAATTTCTTGCAGATGTTTCATGACCCAACTGGGTAATGTCACCAGTGCTAGAAGAGAGTGGGATTTAAAAGAGGAAGAGAGGAGGAGGAAGAGAGAAGGAGAGGAAGGGAGAAGGAGAGAAGGAAAGGGAGGAGGAAGAGAAAATGAGAGGAGGAAGAGAAAATGAGAGGAGGAAGAGGAGGGAGAAGGAGAGAAGCAAAGGGAGGAGAAAAGGAGGAAGAGGAGGAGGGAGAGGAGAGAAGGAAAGAGGAGGAAGAGAAAATGAAAGGAGGAGGAAGAAGAGAAGGAGTGGAGGAAGAGGAGGAAGGAAGAAGGAGAGAAGGAAATAGAGGAGGAAGAGAAAGTGAGAGGAGAAAGAAGGAGAGGAGGAAGGGAGGAGGAGGGAGAGGAGAGAAGGAAAGGGAGTAGGAAGAGAGAAAGAGAGCAGGAGGAGGAAGAGGAGGGAAGGGAGAAGGAGAGAAGGAGGAGGAAGAGAAAAGGAGAGGAGGAAGAGAGGAGAAAAGGAAAGGGAGGAGGAAGAGAGAAGAAGAGGAGGGGAAGAAGAGATGGAGAGGAGGAAGAGAGAAGGAGAGGGAAAAAAAGATCATCCGTGGTACTTTCTAAGCTTCAAGGTTTCACTGCCCATTTATGTAACATCATCAGGACAAGTCATATGTATAGTATAAACAGAGCAAACCCCACTCTCTCTTCTAGCACTGATCCATCTAGCACCACTAAGCTGATATGTAACATAATCAGTGCTACAAGTGAGTGGGGTTTGCAGAGGGAGGAGGAGGAGACTGGTGCTTTTGATGCTTTCTGAACTTGATTGTATCTGATGATGTTACCTGGTTTGGTAATGAAAAGTCTTGCAAGAAAATAATGAGCCCAAAGCTAACCAGCCCCCTCCCCCTTCCAAGGAGCTTAATAAGGAAAGCCCCAAGTCTGCGGAGAGGGGCGGCATACAAATCCAATAAATAAATAAATAAATAAATTGTGCACAGATAGGCCTTGTGTAATAACCATTTGCTCAGTGGCTATTCAAAGTTACAGTTCTGCTGAATGGGAGTTACAACTGGTCCTCAATGTTCTGGCTGTGTAGCCCCCTCCCCCCAAAGAATTCAGCATACACAAAGTCTGTACAAACCTTATTTTACTATTTAAGGACTACTAATGAGATTTCTTAATAGTCGTCAAACACAAATAGTTTAAGCCAGTCTTTTCTGAACACTGGCTCTTAATTCAACTTCATTAACAGCCAGCGTGAGTCCACAAAACAATAACTCAAGGCTGAGTCAACTGTCTTGTAGGTAACAGCAATCTTGGCAAAATGCCCAAAAGCAATTTGCAGGAAAAATGCCAAGAGAGAGAACAAGAGCCAACCAGAGGTTTCTGGAGTCTCAAGGCATGAAGGAATATAAAGGAATGTTGGTTCCTTGTCATCATCCCTTAAATAGGCTAGGGGAGTGGTCAATGAGCCCCAGGCCTTACTTTCGAGTGCCCAAAGGGGACTTCCTTTACCCTGAAACGGGCTTTTCTCAGCTGATATATTCAATGGCAGAATGTTTTTCACAATGCTATAACAGTTTAGCCACCTTTTTCTCTCTCTTTGTCCCTTGTTTGTGAAAGTGGGGCTCCGAACGAGAGTTTAACCTTCCATGATCCTGCTGTGTTTAAGATAATTGCAGGATCTTGTCTTCCAATATCTCAGGAGCTGCCACAAAGAAGGGGCGGTCAGCCTATTCTCCAAAGCACACGAAGGCAGGTTAAGAAGCAGTGGGAGGAAACTAAACAAGGAGAGAAGCAACCTAGAACTAAGGAGAAGTTTCCTAACAGTTAGAATCAGTGGAATGACTTGCCTCCAGGAACTGTGGATGCTCCAACACCAAAGATTGTTAAGAAGAGAGTGGATTTGTGTAAAATGATCTAGGGTTCCTGCTTGGGCAGGGGTTTGGGCTAGAAGACCTCCAAGGTCCATACCAACTCTGTTATTCATGTTTGAAATACTGATTAAGAGAAAGGAGGAGATGTTTTGATGTTTTGGGCAAAACTCCTGGATGTTGGGTTGTGAAGGGCAAAGAAAAAAAATTATGCCAACAGATTCCTAATGAATCAATTTGGGAGCAGAAATTCTAGGCTTAATTTTTCTGATGAGCTCTTCTTTCCTTTGCCAGGTATGCTATACCTCCAGAACACGGCAAGAGGCTGGAAAGACTGGCCAAAGGTAAGATTATTACATACATCAAAAGGGATTGGCTCTGTGCCTGCTCAAGGACAAATTTGGGGCAAACAAATCAATAATGTTACACACGTTTTGATGCTACATAAGCTGAGAACATGCGTGTAGCTGTATATGACATTTGTGATCGCTTCTGTATGAGGGGCATCCATTGTGGTGTTCTGTGACCAGTTTCATGCATCATATCTTCTAAGGTTAGCCATTGATGTTTCTTTCCGCCTGCTACCGGACAAATCCCAGCGACCGGTAAGGTCCCACAGAGTTGACCTTCTCTGGGTCCCGTCGACTAAACAATGTTGTTTGGTGGGCCCCAGGGGAAGAGCCTTCTCTGTGGCGGCCCCGGCCCTCTGGAACCAACTCCCCCTGGAGATTAGAACTGCCCCCACCCTCCCTGTCTTTCGTAAACTACTCAAGACTCATTTATACCGCCAGGCATGGGGGAGTTGAGATAGCTCTTCCCCCTAGGCCATTACAAGTTATGCATGGTATGTTTGTGTGTATGTTTGGTTTTATAATAGGGGTTTTTAGTTGTTTTTTATTATTGGATTGTACATGTTGTTTTTATTATTGTTGTTAGCTGCCCCGAGTCTGCAGAGAGGGGCGGCATACAAATCCAATAAATTATTATTATTACTATTTCCTAAGCCTTTTAGATTAAAGCAGTGCTTTTCCATCTGTGATTTGGGGAGGGATGCGATGTCGACGCGGGGGTCTGCGAAGGCTTGAGGAAATGTTATGATTTAAATCTTCAGTTAAGACAGAGGTCTTCAAAATTGGCAAATTTAAGACTTGTGGAATGGAGAATTCTGGGAGTTGAAGTCCACAAGTCTTAAAGTTGACAGTTTGAAGACCTGTGAGTTAAGACGGGGGGGGGGGGATCTGTGGCCACAAAAGCTATTTAAAGGGGTTCCATGGTGAAGAAAACATTGAGAACTACTGGTTGAAATCAATCACCTCACCTATATAAAGATATTGATAAAATTGAATAGGTCCAAAGACGGGCTATAAAAACGGTGGAAGGTCTTAAGCATAAAACGTATCAGGAAAGACTTCATGAACTCAATCTGTAGAGTCTGGAGGACAGAAGGAAAAGGGGGGGACATGATCGAAACATTTAAATATGATAAAGGGTTAAATAAGGTTCAGGAGGGAAGTGTTTTTAATAGGAAAGTGAACACAAGAACAAGGGGACACAATCTGAGTGAGGATAGATGGGGGAAGGATCAGAAGCAACATGAGAAAATATTATTTGACTGAAAGAGTAGTAGATGCTTGGGACAAACTTCCAGCAGATGTGGTTGGTAAATCCACAGGAACTGAATTTAAACATGCCTGGGATAAACATAGATCCATCCTAAGATAAAATGCAGGAAATAGTATAAGGGCAGACTAGATGGACCAGGAGGTCTTTTTCTGCCGTCAGTCTTCTATGTTTCTATTTTGCTAATCCTGCCAATATGATAACACCTACAACCATTCTCCCTGGTCTATGGAAAACAATTTTTCCACTGACTGTGGAGGGAATACAGTAGTTTCACATGCTACTGCACACGTGCAAATGAAGCCGATTCCATGGAAAACAGTTTCTCCACAGAACCAGTCCTTGGTGCCCAGAAGGTTTGGAGACCACTGAGCAATGGAAACTGCAGTTTAATGTTTCCAAAGGTAAAATAATGCACTTGGGGAAAAGGAATCCTCAATCTGAGTATTGCATTGGCAGTTCTGTGTTAGCAAAAACTTCAGAAGAGAAGGATTTAGGGGTAGTGATTTCTGACAGTCTCAAAATGGGTGAGCAGTGTGGTCGGGCAGTAGGAAAAGCAAGTAGGATGCTTAGCTGCATAGCTAGAGGTATAACAAGCAGGAAGAGGGAGATTGTGATCCCGCTATATAGAGTGCTGGTGAGACCACATTTGGAATACTGTGTTCAGTTCTGGAGACCTCACCTACAAAAAGATATTGACAAAATTGAACGTGTCCAAAGACGGGCTACAAGAATGGTGGAAGGTCTTAAGCATAAAACGTATCAGGAAAGACTTCATGAACTCAATCTGTATAGTCTGGAGGACAGAAGGAAAAGGGGGGACATGATCGAAACATTTAAATATGTCAAAGGGTTAAATAAGGTCCAGGAGGGAAGTGTTTTTAATAGGAAAGTGAACACAAGAACAAGGGGACACAATCTGAAGTTAGTTGGGGGAAAGATCAAAAGCAACGTGAAAAAATATTATTTCACTGAAAGAGTAGTAGATCCTTGGAACAAACTTAAAGCAGACGTGGTTGGTAAATCCACAGTAACTGAATTTAAACATGCCTGGGATAAACATATATCCATCCTAAGATAAAATACAGGAAATAGTATAAGGGCAGACTAGATGGACCATGAGGTCTTTTTCTGCCGTCAGTCTTCTATGTTTCTATGTTTCTATTTAATACACAGTATTTTTACTCCGAGCAGTCCTGAATTTCTGCCTGTGGAAATTTTACTTAGGAGTGAAATGCTTCTATCAAAAGGACAATAATTTATCTGTCTTAAATTCAATAAATTCAATATCAAAAGGACAATAATTTATCTGTCTTAAATTCAATAGGTTTCAATTTTCCTCTGTCACGCAAAGATTTTTGTCTTGTTGCTCTTTTGCCTTCTTAACTGTCGTTAAGAAAAAAAACTGTAAGTAGCTGTTCTATTACACCTGACTTCTCTATTCTTCAAAATAATCAAGATAAAGTGAGTGCCAAGGAGAAATAGCAGAAGACTCACTTAAAAAAGCTTATGCCATATTTTTATAATATAACCCTCATTGGAAGCTTCTTCTTTATGTAATCAGGCCCAGGGCCATTTACAATGTTTAAGACTATCACTCCAGCTTGGGCTAAATAGAATCACTACCAGCTACCACGTTTTCCCGAAAATAAGACCCTGTCTTATATTTTTTTGAACCCTGAAATAAGCGCTTGGCCTTATTGCCATGCACTCAAAAACCTGATTGGGCTTATTATCAGGGGATGTCTTATTTTGGGAAAAAGAGGGTACAGATAATCCTCGACTTACGACCACAATTGAGCCCAACATTTCCATTGCTAAGTGAGACAGTTTTGACCCATTTTACCACCTGTCTCACCACAGTGATTAAGTGAACCACTGCAGTTGTTAAGTTAGCAACATGGTTATTGTTCTGTCGGACTCTCTGGTAGACTCCTCCCAAAAATTCACAGGTACAAATTTCAGACACACACACGTTTGAAAATTCAAAACAATGTTCTTTATAATGAAAATTCACTTAAATGAAGCCCTCTTTTGGTATAGCAAAGAGCCCTCGTCTCCAAACAAACTGGTAATTTGGACAAGTCCCTTATCAGTTCTGTGATACTTAGCTTGCAGCTGTGAGGCAATTCAAAGACCTTCTTCTTTCACAAACTGAAACACACTTTGCTCTGGTTTAGTTTCAAAGCGGGGGGAAATCAGCACACAAAAGGTCAAAGTCAGTAAAGCAATCACGAAACACAAAGATCAGATAATCCTCCACAATGGCCAAACCCACAGGCTGCTCTTTATAGCAGCCTCACTAATGACCACAGCCCCACCCAACCACAGGTGGCCTCATTTTCTCTGATAATAATCTCTCAGTTGTTGTTGCCTTTGCATCGCTCTCCGCATGCGTGGCTGTATCATTAACTCTTGTTCTGAATCCAAGGAGGAGCTAGATAATTGATCTCCTTCTGAGCTGTCTGCCCCACTCTCCTCCTCCCTGTCACTCATGTCTTCTTGGTCAGAGGAGCCTTCATCAGCAGATTCCACCGGGGGCAAAACAGGCCTGCAGCATGTGGATGTCTCCCCCACATCCACAGTCCTTGGGGCAGGAGCTTGGCCAGAGCTAACCACAACAGTTATTAAGTGAATCGGGCTTCCCCGTTGACTTTGCTTGTGAGGAAGTTTGCAAATAAATCAGTAAACAATAGGAGAAAAATCATATCCAAAAGAAATTGCCTGGGGTGTGGACAAGATCTCAGAACCACTGAACTATATCTTTCTCCATGTGGGAGGAGCCAGCAGTCAGGATGGGGGTTTTCTCACTTGTTGGCCAATAATACCACCAGATTATCTCAGGGACCGCCTTCTGCTGCACGAATCCCAGTGACCAGTTAGGTCCCACAGAGTGGGCCTTCTCCGGGTCCTGTCAACTAAACAATGTCATTTGGCGGGGCCCGTGGGAAGAGCCTTCTCTGTGGTGGCCCCGGCCCTCTGGAACCAACTCCCCCCTGGATATTAGAATTGCCCTCACCCTCCTCGCCTTTCGTAAGCTCCTTAAAACCCACCTCTGCCGTCAGGCATGGGGGAACTGAGATATTCTTCCCCCCTAGGCCTTTACAATGTATGCATGGTATGTTTGTTTGTATGTATATTTAATTTTACAATAAGGGATTTTTAGTTGTTTTAGTATTGGATTTACATGCTGTTTTTTATTACTGTACTGTTGTTAGCCGCCCCGAGTCTGCGGAGAGGGGCGGCATACAAATCCAATCAATCAATCAATCAATCAATCAATCAATCAATCAATAAAATAAAATAAAATAAAATAAAATAAAATAAAATAAAATAAAATAAAATAAAATAAAATAAAATAAATATAATAAATACATACATACATACATACATACATACATACATACATACATACATACCGAGTCACAGAACTTTAGCTAGGATCTGCCCCTGCCTGGTAAACCCGGTTTAGTGACTCAGTTCTCGGCTTAAAGATGTGGCAAAGAGATCTCTCCCAACAGCTGACTCCTGTCTCAGGCCTGTTGTGCTCCTCAGTCCAGTGGCTTTGAAGACAGGGCTCTCCAGCCAAGTCGGTCACTGGAAATCTCAGGCTCTGGCTTTCTCTGCCTCTACCGGCCCAGCGTCTGTTCCCAGGTCTTCGGCCGTTTATTGCAACAGTGAGTGGAGGTGTGGCTCGCCGATCGGCTTCCACCGAAGAGCCTTATTCCTATATTTGGCCTTAGTTCTCCCTTTAAAAGGAGCCGGGGTGTCACAGCCGGTAGAGTGCTGTACTGCAGACCACTGAAGCTGACTGTAGATCTGAAGGTCAGCGGTTCAAATCTCATCACCAGCTCAAGGTTGACTCAGCCTTCCATCCTTGCGAGGTGGGTAAAATGAGGACCCGTATTGTGGGGGCAATAGGCTGGCTCTGTTTAAAAAAAAAGTGCTATTGTTAACATGTTGTCAGCTGCCCTGAGTCTAAGGAGATGGGCGGCCTAAAAATTGAATGAATGAATGAATGAATGAATGAATGAATGAATAAAAAGTTGCGAGGTGCCGGCAGTGCTCCTTAAGAGTGACTCAGGCTTCGGCAGAGAGCTTGTACAGCTCCTTTAGTGGAAGCCTCCTTTTTTCTGTATGTAGCCTTAAAATCCGTTGTTTGGTTGCCCACCTTGCTCGGTGCGCCTATCAGCTGGGATGTGGCGCCCTCGAAGCTGAACTCATTTCCCTGGAAGTTTGCAAACCGTTAAGCCTGAGTCTTACTTTTGGAAGCCCCTTTGATCCCAGGAGATCTGGCGGTTGTATTAATTGGAACAAGGGGTTCTTTAATAGTTTTCTTCTTTTTTCTGTTTCCCTTGTCCTCGATGCTGCTCCGGTCGTTCTCCCTTGCACAACGAAGGGGGACGAGCCCTTTTAGCTCGCCATTTTTTGCACACTTTTGGCTTCGTTGCGTCACATCTCAACTTTCCAGTGCAGTTTATCTCCCATTTCCCACTAACTGCCCTCAACTCAGTAGTTCTGGCTCCCTACCTTACTGTAACAGGTCAGAGCCTAATACCAATAAATCCTGGAGCACCGGGGAACTGCCGGAGGACTGGCAAAGAGCTGATGTAATTTCCATCTTCCCAAAAAGGGGAAAAATAGATCCAGGAAACGACAGACCTATCAGCCTGACCTCAACACCAGGGAAGATTCTGGAAAAGATAATCAAACAACGAATCAACAAACGCCTGGAAGCAAACAAAGTAATAAGCAAAACCCAACATGGGTTTGTCCAAAACAGATCAGGCCAGACTAATCTTATTGCATTCTTTGACAAAGTGACAAAAATAGTAGGCCAGAGGAATGCTGTCGATATAATTGACAGGCATTTGATAAAGTAGACCATTGACAGTCATAAATATGAACCAGTTGCCAACCCTTTGAATTTTGATCACATGACCACGGGGAGGCTGCAACAGCCGCAAGTGTGAAAAGTGGTCATCAGTCTCTTTTTTCAGTGCTGTTGTAACTTCAAACAGTCACTAAATGAATGTTGTAAGTCAAGGACTACTCATAATAAGCGTTCTCTATAAACAACTGCATTTCCCCTCCTTGCTTTTTAGTACCTATGTGATACAGACCAAGGGTGAAGCCAGACTCTTGACTCTTTCCTAACCGACTATTTTCTTTGGGATGGGTGCAGGTGGGGAGGGAATGAATAATAAAAAAGGCAGGCAGCTAGTTATTGGGCTGCCCTTCAATGTCAAATAAATAGAAAAAATGCACGAGGTGTCCGGAATAAGGAAAGCATCGCCCCCGTCTCTTAGGAAGCCATTCCCTCTGGCGACATTGCACAAAATAGAAATAACATATTGAAAACCAGTGACTGGAAAATGAGAGCTGCAAACCAATTTTTTTATTCATACCATTTTCTCTTGGTCATATGTCAAGCTTTTACAAAAACTGCCACTTCCGCCATGGATAAAAAAATCTCCATAAATCCTGAGAATCGAAGAAGATGTAGACGTATGTTGGGTTTCAAAAGAGGATCTGGAAATCTGGATTAAACCAAATTCTGTGGGATGTTGTTTCTTTTGCTGCTCACCTCACCTTTTGGGAAGTTAATTCTGTATTGTAATAATTTGGTGAAGATATGTGGTTGTGTTCCTAGCTGTTCCATTTGGAAATGGATGAGTAAGTTGTATTTGGGGGGTGGTTGTGGGGGAATGATTCTTGGTGTGATCATGAGTCCTTTCATAGGAGAGAATATTTGTAGCTCAGGATTGATCTGTAAGATCTTTGGTGTTCCCTGAGCTTGGTTGTTTTCGTGTAGATATTTCATAACCCAACTAGATAATGCCATCAGTGCCAGAAGGGAGTAGGCTTTGGTATGTTTTACTCAAAGTGTAAACAACACCCTAATCAAGGAACCACCACCACACACACACACAGAAAGCCACTAGTATATAAAAAGAGGGAAAAACACCCAGTCCCTTCCACTGATCAATTATCCTCACTGTCAGGAAATTTCTCTTTGTTTCTAAGTTACTTCTCTCTTTGATTAGTTTCCATCCATTGCTTCTTGTCCTGCCTTTGGGTGCTTTGGAGAATTGGTTGACTCTTTCTTCTTTGTGGCAACCCCTGAGATTATTATTATTTATTAGATTTTTATGCCGCCCCTCTCCGAAGATTCGGGGCGGCTAACAACAATATAAAAAGACAATGTAAACAAATCTAATATTAAAAACAATCTAAAACCCCCAATTTAAAGAACCACTCATACATACAAACATACCATGTATAAATTCTATAAGCCTAGGGGGAAGGGAAATTTCAATTCCCCCATGCCTGACGACAGAGGTGGGTTTTAAGGAGCTTGCGAAAGGCAAGGAGGGTGGGGGCAACTCTGATATCTGGGGGGAGCTGGTTCCAGAGGGTCGGGGCCGCCACAGAGAAGGCTCTTCTCCTGGGTCCCGCCAAATGACATTGCTATTGGAAGATATTGGAAGACTGCTATTATATCACTCCCCTAGCCCTCCTTTTCATTAAAAACAAGAGTGGCATTTACTGCCACTTGGCTTTCTTTATTTTTATACCTGGAAATTGCTGACTAAGCCATCCCACAATAATCTGGAACGCCTGATATATGGTATATCTCACATCCATCTGAGATGAACATGGTTTTCCACTTGGTAATGAATTAGCTAGCAAAACCAGTTAGTTAATGTTACGGATGTTGTTTAAAAAAACAGTCCTCAGAAGATTGAAAATGTACTCTTCTTAATTGAGAAGCTCCTAATTCGGCTAAATCCAATTTTGATTTTAGGACAATTGAGAGTAGTAATTTCCTTAAGAATTAGTGCAGTATTTTCAGACGCCGGTCTTATTCTAGCCTCCCAGCTCTGCTTTTAACAACAGCAACAAATTGCTAATTTGATGCCATAGATTTGACATATATACCTGCCTTAGCCCCTGATCTTTACACCTCAAGTCAGCAGAGAGAGAAGGAGTTTAAACTAAATTGTAGGAGAGCAGATCCTTGCTCTCTCTAAGATGGGAGAAGGGAGATGGCTGCGTTATGCACTTGTGTTGCTCACAGTTGTAAGGGCGAACTAACATTAAAGCCTATTTACCGCAGTGGCTTCTATATTTTTATCTTAATTATTATTCCCCATAGCAAGGAGAAACAGAGATGGTCAAATGGATTCTTTTACACACAGAAGAGATTATATTCACCGTAACTTTGTTTCTGTTGGGAAATTGCTTCAGGATTTCGTGCTTTCAATGGGGAAAAAATGAAACTTCAATTTTGTTTTTGCTAATTAGATAGGTTTGTTGTTACAGAAAAAAATAAATAAGTAAATAATATTAATAATAATAATAATAATAATAACAACAATTATTTATTTATTCATTCATTCATTCATTTATTTATTTATTTATTTATTTATTGGATTTGTATGCCGCCCCTCTCCATGGACTCGGGGCGGCTAACAACAGTGACAAAAACAGAATGTAAAAATCCAATACTAAAAACAGCTTAAAACCCTTGTTGTAAAACCAATCATACATACAAACATACCATGCATAAATTGTAGAAGCCTAGGGAAAAGATTATCTTAGTTCCCCCATGCCTGACGGCAGAGGTGGGTTTTGAGAAACTTACGAAAGGCAAGGAGGGTGGGGGCTATTCTAATCTCTGGGGTGGAGTTGGTTCCAGAGGGCCGGGGCCGCCACAGAGAAGGCTCTTCCCCTGGCCCCGCCAACCGACATTGTTTAGTTGACGGGACCCGGAGAAGGCCCACTCTGTGGGACCTAACTGGTCGCTGGGATTCGTGCGGCAGAAGGCGGTCCCTGAGATAATCTGGCCCGGTGCCATCAAGGGCTTTATAGGTCATAACCAACACTTTGAATTGTGACCGGAAACTGATCGGCAACCAATGCAGACTGCGGAGTGTTGGTGTGACATGGGCATATTTAAGGAAGCCCATGATTGCTCTTGCAGCTGCATTCTGCACGATCTGAAATTTCCGAACACTTTCCAAAGGTAGCCCCATGTAGAGAGCGTAATAATATAATAATAATTTATTTATTAGATTTGTATGCCACCCCTCTCCGAGGATGGAATGAAAAAATTAAAAAGATGAGGTTGTAATTTTGTTATCTTCTACTGTGGGAGTTGGAAGCTGGTGCCTTTTCCCCCCCTTTTCCCTCTGTATTTTTTTTTTCTTTTTCCCTCCCCTTCCTCCAAGTTTTCCATTCCTTTTTGGGATTTCTCTTTGTATTTGATATTTTGATCAATTAATGCAAACGTGAAACTGAAGAGAGAGTCGAAGGGAGAATGGCTGCGTTAGGCACTGGCGTTGCCCACAGTTCGTAAGGATGAATTAACCGTAAAGTCTGTTTACCACAGTGGCTTCTATATTTCGATCTTAATAATAAACTCCCCTGCTGCACTTGGAAGTTTTAGAAGCTATGGTGTGGCACTGTCTGGGAGAAACCAAACCTAACATTAACCCCACACACACACCCCTGCTGCAAAGTTGCTCAGAACGTAGCATAAGCTTGCAAGTAATGCGTAAAATGAATAGCTGAGCTCTAAATGGGCACACTGGGAGGGTGGCAGAACGCGTGGAGGGAACCGTTAATGGTGCTAATCACTTAAAATGCGCTCCTTTATTAGGAGCTTTAATGAGAGCCACTTAAACTGTGCATTAAAAAGAGGAACTGCAGAGAAGGACGGTGAACTGGGTGGCAGGCACTCGTAAGTCTAATTGAAATGCTTTTAGTCGAGGGAGAAAAAAGTTGCCAGAAGCCACTAATTCTTTGTACTTTAAAAAAAACAAAACAAAACCCCTCCGTCACGTAGCATCGATTAATGCTTTGTTTTTCATGGCTTGGAATTATACTTTATTTTTGTAAGCTTTCGCTCCCCTTTCCACCTATTCCTTCTCTTCTTCACCCTACTTTTATTTATTTATTTATTTATTTATTGGATTTGTATGCCGCCCCTCTCCGGAGACTCGGGGCGGCTAACAGCGACAATAAAACAGTGTACAATAGTAATTTGGTATTAGAAATGATTAAAAATCCATTAATATAAAAACCAAACATACATACATACATACCATGCATAGAATTGTAAAGGCCTAGGGGGAAAGAGGATCCCACAGAGTGGGTCTTCTCCGGGTCCCATCAACTAAACAATGTCGTTTGGCGGGACCCAGGGGAAGAGCCTTCTCTGTGGCGGCCCCGGCCCTCTGGAACCAACTCCCCCCAGAGATTAGAATTGCCCCCACCCTCCAGGCCTTTGTCATCTTAGTTGCTCTTCTCTGAACGTCTTCCAAAATCTCAACATCTTTGTTTGTAATGTGGTGATCAACATTGGTTGCAGTTTTCCAGGCAGGGTCTTACTAGGGTTTTATAAAGCGGGACTAATACTTCACTTGATTTTGTTCTATGCCTCTGTTTATACAATCCAGGACTTTATTAGCTTCTTTGGCTGCTGCTGCACATGGCTGGCTCATATTCAAGTGACCATCCACTAGGACTCCAAGGTCCCTCTCACAGTTGCTAGCCGTAGTTCAACAGTTCAACTCTTACCTTAGCCTTCCATCCTTCCGAGGTGGGTCAAATGAGGATCCAGATTGTTGGGGGCAAGAGGCTGAGTCTGTAAACTGTTTAGAAAGGGCTGAAAAAACATTATGAAGCAGAATATAAGTCTAAATGCTATTGCTATTTTTGAGCCAAGTCTTGCCTATTCTGTACTTATACCCAGAGGTGGGTTCCTACCGGTTCTAATCAGTTCTTTAGAACAGTAAGCCAGTGGTGACGTCGATGCTGGTCCATGGATGCTGCCATCTTGTTTTTGCTTGCGCAGAAGCTGAGTTTTCGGCACTGCGCATGCATGCACGGCCATCTAAGCATGCCCATGCAGCGCAGGAGGAAGTGAACCGGCGGCAAGGCGTTCTGTCGGGCTCTCTGGTAGAATCCTCCCAAAAATTCACAGGTACAAATTTCAGACACACACACGTTTGAAAATTCAAAACAATGTTCTTTATAATGAAAAGTCACTTAAACCAAGCCCTCTTTTGGTATAGCAAAGAGCACTCGTCTCCAAACAAACTGGTAATTTGTACAAGTCCCTTATCAGTTCTGTGATACTTAGCTTGCAGCTGTGAGGCAATTCACAGTCCTTCTTCTTTCACAAAGTGAAACACACTTTGCTCTGGGTTAGTTTTAAAGCGGGGAAAAATCAGCACACAAAAGGTCAAAGTCAGTAAAGCAGTCATGAAACACAAAGATCAGATAATCCTCCACAATGGCCAAACCCACAGGCTGCTATTTATAGCAGCCTCACTAATGACCACAGCCCCACCCAACCACAGGTGGCCTCATTTTCTTTCATAATAATCTCTCAGTTGTTGTTGCCTATGCATCGCTCTCCGCATGCGTGGCTGCATCCTTAACTCTTGTTCTGAATCCAAGGAGGAGCTAGATAATTGATCTCCTTCTGAGCTGTCTGCCACACTCTCCTCCCTGTCACTCATGTCTTCTCGGTCAGAGGAGCCTTCATCAGCAGATTCCACCGGGGGCAAAACAGGCCTGCAGCATGTGGATGTCTCCCCCACATCCACAGTCCTTGGGGCAGGAGCTGGGCCAGAGCTAAGCACAACACAAGGTAAACTAGAAACCCCCCCTGCTTGCACCTTTGATTTTTTTTCTGGGTAAATGTAAAACTTTGCTTTTCTCCACATTACAATTCATTTTGTTGTCCGGGGCCCATCGGTAGGCTTTCCCCCCTCCACTTCCAGACAGAATTGAGCCTTTCTTCTCCTTTTTTAATAACTTGTCTACACTGCTCTGTAGCAGCTTGAGCACCTAGTCAAAAAGTCAGTATGTATCTCCGGCAACCACTTGAATTCCAAATGGGTTAATTCTGCCTTGGCATTAGCTTTACTTTGACATAGGATCTAACGAGCCCCTGCTTTTTAAATTTATAATGTTTTTGAGTGGGAAGGAAAATCCTATTAAAGAAAGCATTCCCCAGTGGGTACCTTACAGGAGCATTGGTCTATAATTCTCTCACCTCTAGCAATCCCAGTCAATGCTGCATAATCATTTCAAGTGGAGAGATTAAAAAAAAGGGAGGGGGACTTGTAAGAATGCAGATATGTCAAGAACACCCATTCCACAGCAAACTGGAAGAACCTGGCATCCTATGGAATTCTTTTTATTTTTATTTTTTAAAAAGGACAGAAAAGGTGACCAAGTCTCCACATCAAAGCCTCGATTTGAAAGGTATTTAGATTAGATTAGATTAGATTTATTGGATTTATATGCTGCCCCTCTCCGCAGACTCGGGGCGGCTCACAACAATAGCAAAAAACAGTACATAGTGACAAATCCAATGCCCGCCAATCCAATTACAATTTTAAGTTAAGAAATTCATAAAACAATCCCAATATATATAAAAAACAAGCACACAATCAATCAAACAGCAAAACAACATGGGCACGGGGAGATGTTTTAGTTCCCCCATGCCTGACGGCAGAGGTGGGTTTTAAGGAGTTTACGAAAGGCAAGGAGGGTGGGGGCAATCCTAATCTCAGGGGAGAGCTGGTTCCAGAGGGTCGGAGCCACCACAGAGAAGGCTCTTCCCCTGGGTCCCACCAGATGACATTGTTTAGTCGACGGGACCCGAAGAAGGCCGACTCTGTGGGACCTAACCGGTCGCTGGGATTCGTGCGGCAGGAGGCGGTCCCGAAGATATTCTGGTCCGGTGCCATGAAGGGCTTTATAGGTCATAACCAACACTTTGAATTGTGACCGGAAACTGATAGGCAACCAATGCAGACTGCGGAGTGTTGGAGTAATATGGGCATACTTAGTGAGGCCCATAATTGCTCTTGCAGCTGCATTCTGCACGATCTGAAGTTTCCAAACACTTTTCAAAGGTAGCCCCATGTAGAGAGCGTTAGAGTAGTTGAGCCTCGAGGTGATGAGGGCATGAGTGACTGTGAGCAATGACTCCCGGTCCAGATAGGGCCGCAACTGGTGCACCAGGTGAACCTGGGCAAACGCCCCCCTCGCCACAGCTGAAAGATGGTTCTCTAATGTGAGCTGTGGATCGAGGAGGATGCCCAAGTTGCGAACCTTCTCTGAGGGGGTCAATAATCCCCCCCCCCAGGGTTATGGACGGACAGATAGAATTGTCCTTGGGAGGCAAAACCCACAGCCACTCCATCTTGTCTGGGTTGAGTTTGAGTTTGTTGACACCCATCCAGTCCCCAACAGCCTCCAGGCACCGGCACATCACTTCCACTGCTTTGTTGACTGGACATGGGGTGGAGATGTACAACTGGGTATCATCGGCGTATTGATGATACCTCACCCCATGCCCATGGGGAATAAATCAATTTTTTTCCTGAACAATAAGACCAAAAGCATTCATATAACAGGCAGGGTTTTTTTCCTTTGCACAAAGAGAGTCTGTAAGGTGATGCATGTCCTCTTCCTGATGTTCTGCCACATGTTTTCTCATTTCTTCAGTTTCTTTGGCCGTCTACTTCGGCAGGAGAGAATCTGGGTGGTTTAACAAGGGTTAAAAAACATGAGAAAGAGACGCAAGCTCCATTGGGCTGTTGGGCTTTTTGGAAGCCACTGTTTGCGCCCCCTACTACACCCTTGTACCCGACTACATCGCCCGCAAGGAGGGGACACACCAAAAGGAAAGATAAAATAACCTTTTAAGATTTGAAACATACTGTTCATCGCTGAAGAATGAAACCAGCGAAACATCTGATTAGAAGAGCCAGATTGCGTGTTGAATGCAACTTGGCTGTAGCACATGGCATTGAATGATAAGATTGACATACCAGAATAAAAATCTGGAGTCTGGTAACACCTTTTCTGATTTAAGGGGTTTGATTGACAGTCGAAAGCTTTTGTGGGCACCAAACTCTGTAGTGGGGCCTGCACACGGAGCCTTCGAAAAAGCTTCGTCTTCTCTTTCTGATGTTTTTATCTTTGGTGGGTCCCCCATTCCCCAGACGCACTTTTTCTAATAACCTGTGTCATCATTAGGATTAACACAGCTCTCGTCTTTGGTTATGTTTTTAAAACAATTCAATAAATATTTAATTTTTTAAAAAAGGATTAACACAGCTCTCCTATGACAACAGCTCAAATCAACATGAATGTGAGAGGGAATCTTCACCGTCCCAAACAGAGTTGCGGTCTGTCTTATATCCCATGAAAAATATTCGAACTTTTCCTCCCGGATCAGAGTGAAGGACCATCTTTGCTGTCTTCTGCTCTAGCAGAGTTTGATGCTGGAGACCCTAGAAAGAGTACAAAGAAAAGCCACATAGACTCTTAGAAACATAGAAACATAGAAGACTGACGGCAGAAAAAGACCTCATGGTCCATCTAGTCTGCCCTTATACTATTTTCTGTATTTTATCTTAGGAGGGATATATATTTATCCCAGGCATGTTTAAATTCAGTTCCTGTGGATTTACCAACCACGTCTGCTGGAAGTTTGTTCCAAGGATCTACTACTCTTTCAGTAAAATAATATTTTCTCACGTTGCTTTTGATCTTTCCCCCAACTAACTTCAGATTGTGTCCCCTTGTTCTTGTGTTCACTTTCCTGTTAAAAACACTTCCCTCCTGAACCTTATTTAACCCTTTAACATATTTAAATGTTTCAATCATGTCCTTTTGACCTCTAGATTATACAGATTGAGTTCATTAAGTGTTTTCTGATACATTTTATGCTTAAGACCTTCCACCATTCTTGTAGCCCGTCTTTGGACCTGTTCAATTTTGTCAATATCTTTTTGTAGGTGAGGTCTCCAGAACTGAACACAGCCAAGCATCCTACTTGCTTTCCCTACCGCCTGACTGCACTGTTCACCCATTTTGAGACTGTCAGAAATCACTACCCCTAAATCCTTCTCTTCTGAAGTTTTTGCTAACACAGAACTGCCAATGCAATACTCAGATTGAGGATTCCTTTTCCCCAAGTGCATTATTTTACATTTGGAAACATTAAACTGCAGTTTCCATTGCTTTGACCATTTATCTAGTAATGCTAAATCACTTACCATATTACAGACCCGTCCAGGAATATCAACCCTATTGCACACTTTAGAGTCATCGGCAAATAGGCAAACCTTCCCTACCAAACCTTCCCCTATGTCACTCACAAACATATTAAAAAGAATAGGACCCAGAACAGACCCTTGTGGCACACCGCTTGTAACCTGTCTCTGCTCAGAATACTCACCATTAACAATAACTCTCTGATGTCTACGCTTCAGCCAGCTTGAAATCCACTGGACTATCCAGGGATTAAGTCCAATCTCTTTAGGGTCCTGAGGGTAAAACATGCAATGAATAGCTGTAAGTACTGGGTAGGTCTAGTGACTCGCCTCATCTGATCTGCGAGCTCAGCAGAACATCACCAGATTGATTGCCATCACTCAATTTTCTGTGGACGCCACCCTTCAGGCGTTTAAATTTGCATTGAATGCGATTGTTGCCTCCGCGCTCTCCCAGCTGTGGCAGGTGGACACTCGACACAAGTGGCGTCTGGCATCCACTCCTTTCAAGGGCCAGCAGTGATACGAAGAAGGTCTTGCCAACCTTCTCGATGCAGGGCAACGTTAGATCAAACCCCTGCCCCTGTTGTTCCTTTTGTGCCCCAGATCAGAACTCCTCCTTTTTCAGGGGGCAAGGTCAGTACAATTTGAGGCAGGGTCAATAGCCAGACAGACCCGGCCAGAGTAGATTTTCCAGGAGACCATTTCGGGATGGAGGAGGTTGCCCCTCTAGACACCCCAAGTAACCCCTTGTCCAGCCCTCCCATCAGGGATCGTCTGGGTCTTTTTGCTATCGGATGGGAGGAGGTCACCCAGGACAAGTAGGTCTGGGAGACCGCGTGTCACGGCCTCTCTCTGGAGTTTATCTCCCCTTCCCCTGAGATTTTTTATTTGGTGTTCAATTTCCAGAGATCCTTCTCGAAGACACCTTATGGACTTTGCGATACAGCACCTGTTGGACATTCAAGCCATCCAGCAGGTGCCTCAAGAACAGATCGGACAGGAATTTTATTCAGTCCGTTTTTTGGTCCCCAAACCTCGGTGGGATGGAGGGCGATTTTAGATTTAAAGTGTTTGAACCACCACGTTAAATCCCAACGGTGCAAGATGCACTCCATTCAATCTATCGTTGCAGGTGTCTTCCGGGGGTACTTCCTCGCCTCCATAGCCCTTACTGAAGCCTACCTGCACATACCTATTCATTCTCTCCATCAGTCATCTGTTTCTGCTCTGCAGGTAGGCACTACCAGTACAAGGCCCTCCCCTTCGGCCTGTCCTCTGCACCTTGGGTATTTACCAAAGTGCTGGCGGTGGCTGTGGTCCACCTCCGGGGGGCCCCTGTGAGTGTCCAGTGTTACCTGGATAATATCCTAGATAACCATTCAAATGCTGCAACGCCACATGTTCTCAATCTCGATAAAAGCCACCTGGTCCCCTGCACATCCTTGGTTCACCTGAGAACCCTTAAAGATACCCTAGAATTAGGATCTCCTTGTCCCAGGAGAGCATTAGGGAGCTCTCCACTCAGGTGCAGTCCCAGCGTTGAGTCCTGATCTCCCTCTTATCCACTCTCCTGGGGAAAAGGATCTCTGCCATTGACATAACAGCTTGGGCACGCCTGCTTTCTAGGGATATGTGTTCTGTGTTAGCAAAAACTTCAGAAGAGAAGGATTTAGGGGTAGTGATTTCTGACAGTCTCAAAATGGGTGAACAGTGTGGTCGGGCGGTAGGGAAAGCAAGTAGGATGCTTGGCTGCATAGCTAGAGGTATAACAAGCAGGAAGAGGGAGATTATGATCCCCTTATATAGAGCGCTGGTGAGACAACATTTGGAATACTGTGTTCAGTTCTGGAGACCACACCTACAAAAAGATATTGACAAAATTGAACAGGTCCAAAGATGGGCTACAAGGATGGTGGAAGGTCTTAAGCATAAAACGTTTCAGGAAAGTCTTCATGATGTCAATTTGTACAGTCTGGAAGACAGAAGGAAAAGGGGGGGGGGGACGTGATCGAAACATTTAAATATGGTAGGTTAAATAAGGTTCAGGCGGGAAGTGTTTTTAATAGGAAAGTGAACACAAGAACAAGGGGACACAATCTGAAGTTAGTTGGGGGAAAGATCAAAAGCAACATGAGAAAATATTATTTTACTGAAAGAGTAGTAGATGCTTGGAACAAACTTCCAGCAGACATAGTTGGTAAATCCACAGTAACTGAATTCAAACATGCCTGGGATAAACATGTATCCATCCTAAGATAAAATACAGGAAATAGCATAAGGGCAGACTAGATGGACCAGGAGGTCTTTTTGTGCCATCAGACTTCTATGTTTCTATGGGTTTGTACTTAATCTGAAAACTGTGGTTTTAAAGAGGCAAATCAGGAACTTGTTCACCTGTGTCATATATTTATGGACAGGCAACATTGTTTAATAAACAGATTTTTTTAAATGGCTCTTCCTGGGGGAGTAGAAAAACTGGGCAGAAGAAGTTTACTGGTTCGGCAGGGAATTGCAGCAAAGGGGTCAAAGAGCCACATGCGGCTCCAGAGCCGTGTATTGCCGATCTCTAGGCTCGGACAAAAGGGAAGTCCTCCCTTTAATAGCCAATTCCTCAACTTTTTGCATGATTCAAAGCAAATTTGTTGTGTCCTGCACAATAGATTTTTTAAAAAAAAAAATCCCTTTTTTTCTGTGTTCAGCATGAAGAGCTAAGGCTAAGTTTTGGCCGCCTGCCTGCCTTATCAACAGCGTGAAAAGCATTTCATTTCCATAGACCTCGACAAACGCAGAAGGATAGCGAACAAATAATACCAGAGCTGCAGTAAAACTCGCTTGTTCGGCTCCTTGTAATTCTTTTGCACGGCACACGGCTGCCGTAATAATAAAAATGGGTTTGCTTGATTGAGCAGGGAAATATTTTTTTGTGGGGGGCGGTGGGGGGGAGGAGAATGGTCCAGGTTTCAACTCTGTATCTCGTGCGACGAACAGAGTGCCTTTTAACACAGTCCAACATACGCTGGCACTGGCTTTTATTAAGCACTTTATTTCATTATGGAGACTTATTAAAATATTTCTATGTTGTACTCACGTTTTGGTCCACAAGCTGCCCTAAGGCACATAAACCTATAATCAGAAACCCAGGCAAATGTCCCTCTTAGAGGAGTCAACACACCCTCGTTTTATCTGCAGTGTAGTACAAGCTTCACTGGTGTTGAGTTAAACGTATAATAGATTAAGTTTAAAGGTACTGTACATATGTAAATTAAAGGAGCTGCCAAGTGTGGTAGTGGCATTTGTTGCAAAAATTGCACCCAGGTGATCTTTGACTTATGACCACATTTTTCTGTTGATAAGCAAAACCGTTATTAAGTCAGCTTTCTTCCATTTGCCCTATTGTTGCTGAGTGAACCACTGCAATACGACCCAAAGGTGGTTTTTCAGGAGGCAACTGGACTTTTTTTTTCTTTTGAAGACATTTTGCTTCTTATCCAAGAAGCTTCTTAGAAGCCGATGTCTTAGAAGAACTTGTAAAGATAAATAAGGCAATGGGTCCAGATGGCATCCACCCCAGAATTCTTAAAGAACTCAGATCTGTCATTGCTACCCCCCTGACTGATTTGTTTAACCAATCCCTTTTAACAGGAGATGTTCCTGAGGATTGGAGAATGGCCAGTGTTGTGCCTATCCACAAGAAGGGCAGTAGAGAAGAAGCTGGTAACTACAGGCCAGTTAGCTTGACATCAGTTATAGTTAAAATGATGGAGACTCTACTCAAAAAGAGGATAAATCAGCACCTAAAAACCCATAACCCAGACTAATCTCATTGATTTCTTTGACTATGTCACAAAGGTGTTGGATCAAAGTGGTGCCATGGATATTGCCTATCTGGACTTCAGCAAAGCCTTTGATACGGTAACTGAATTTAAACATGCCTGGGATAAACATATATCCATCCTAAGATAAAATACAGAAAATAGTATAAGGGCAGACTAGATGGATCATGAGGTCTTTTTCTGCCGTCAGTCTTCTATGTTTCTATGTTTCAGCTCCGACTGGATGGAGGGGAATGGAAGGGTTTATATTCCTTGCAGACAGCTGGTCATTTGCCTTCTTTGAGAGAGTTGTGAAAGTATTAAAAAGCACCTTTGAGACAACCATGACCTGGATGACTGAGAATCTCCATAGACACCTTCAATATCTTTATCAGTGACTTGGACAAGGGGATAGATGGGGAACTCATCAAATTTGCAGATGACACCAAGCTGGCAGGAGTAAGAATAGCCAACACTCTAGAAGATAGGCTCAAGATACAGAAGGATCTTGACAGACTTTAACATCAGGCGCTATCTAACAAAATGAAATTCAATGGTGACTAGGGGAGACATGATAGCAGCCTTCCAGTATCTCAGGGGTTGCCACAAAGAAGAAGGAGTCAAGCTATTCTCCAAAGCACCAAAACGTAGAACAAGAAGCAATGGGTGGAAACTAAACAAGGAGAGAAGCAACTTAGAGAAAATTCCTATTAGAACAGGGAGAAGGAAGGAGGGACAGAGAAAGATGAAGAGAGAGGGATGGGGAGAAGGAAAAAGGGAAGAGGACAGAGAGAGGGACAGAGGGAGAGGGAGGGAGAAGGAGAGAAGGACAGAGCCGCCCTGAGTCCTCGGAGAGAGGCGGCATACAAATCTAATAAACCAGATCACTATGCTGGATTTCGTATTTCATCACCAGGCGGGCGCTTCCCAAGCACCTAGGACTGCGTGATGTAGCGGCGAATTATGTGTGCCAATCCCAGTAAAGCGGCCTTTTGCAATTGACAGATGGAGATTTTGTCAATTCCAATGGTTTTCAAATGTCCACTGAGATCCTTTGGTACTGCACCCAGCGTGTCAAGTACCACTGGGACCACTTTCACGGGCTTATGCCAGAGTCGTTGCAACTCGGCTTTTAGATCTTCGTATTTCACTAATTTCTCTAGCTGCTTCTCAATTCTGCTGTCTCCTGGGATTGCGATGTCCATGATCCATACTTTCTTTTTCTCCACAATCAAGATGTCTGGTGTGTTATGCTTCAGAATTCGGCCAGTCTGAAGTCGGAAGTCCCACAGTAGTTTTGCTTGCTCATTTTTGACCACTTTTTCGGGCTTATGATCCCACCAGTTCTTTGCCACTGGTAGATGGTAGTTCCGGCACAACTTCCAGTGGATCATCATCATCATCATCATCATCATCATCATCATCATCATCATCATCATTATTATTCCATGGAACAGCTTACCTCCAGAAGTTGTGAATGTTCCAACACTGGAAGTTTTAAAGAAGATGTTGGAAAACCATTTATCTGAAACGGTGTAGCCTAAGCAGGGTGTTGGACTAGAAGACCTCCAAGGTCCCTTCCAACTCTTTATTCTATATTCTAACCACTGCAGTTGTTAAGCCTGTAGCCTGTTTATGAAGTGAATTTAGCTTCCCCATTGATTTTGCTTGTCAGAAGGTCACAAAAGGGGGCCACATGACTCTGGGGGGACACTGAGACCATCCTAAATAATCTACCTGTGCTGTTTTCCAAAGGGAAATAATTATTTTTGATGCTGTTGAACCAGATGAAGCTTTCATTTTACCGACATTTGTGGAAGTGTTCCCCCTGTCTCCCTCTCCCTCCCTCCTTCTCTGTCCCTCTCTCTGTCATCTTCCCTTATTCCTTCTCTTCATCTCTCTCTCTGTTCCTCCTTCCTTTTCCCCGTCCCTGGTCACCTCTCCCTCTCTCTTTCACATATATGCAGACACGTGATAAGATGCTTAATCTCTGCTTGGTTGTGAAGATTGAGAAAATCTACACGGATATAGGAAGCCAACTAGCCTTTGTTTGTTTTTCAAAAAAGATTGTCTCCTCTTCTTTGATAACCTAATCTTCCTGACAAAGAAAACAAAGAAGGTTTCCAACTCTGCATATCATGGGCTGTTTCTATAGATGTGGCCAAGGGTGGACCAGTCTGTTTCCAAGGTGTTTTCCTATCCTTGGTGATACCCCAAGCAGAGACATACAGATCCATTGCACTCGCTTATGGACTTTGCCTGCTGACTTTTATCAATTATGTATTGATATCAATACATAATCGATACATTCATTTTATGTCAACAAAAACGGGGTTCGTATTGTTCCTAAAACACATGCTGCTTTAAAATGCTTAAATATCAGAAGAATATGTATTATTTCTGAAGAGCTTAAAGCATAAATAGACGTGACTAGAAAAGAATATAAGCTGTTTTTGCAGGAAATAAACTGTATGCTAAAGCATCAGGGCCAGCAGAAACCACAAGCAGAGAATAAAACTGAACCAGGCTACAAGCTGTGAAAGATACAGGATGCTGTGCTCAGGAATAAAAGTATGCTTTTTAGGGGCTTTGAAGTAATAATGTTAAAAAACAGGAAAAAGAGGAGGGGGAAGAATACAGGCGTTTTGTATGTGATAAAATGATCTCTACGATCTGGATCCACTGCTCTTGCACCCATGTTTGCAAATATGACAATAAATAATCTTTGCCTATTCTAAGTCCTGTCTCAGGTAGTTCCCTATATTCCTAAAACTGTTTACTACAATATGTATGTATGTATGTATGTATGTATGTATGTATGTATGTATGTATGTATAACTATTTACTACAGTATGTATGTATGTATGTGTTCTGTCGGGCTCTCTGGTAGACTCCTCCCAAAAATTCACAGGTACAAATTTCAGACACACACACATTTGAAAATTCAAAACAATGTTCTTTATAATGCAAAGTCACTTAAACCAAGCCCTCTTTTGGTATAGCAAAGAGCACTGGTCTCCAAACAAACTGGTAATTTGTACAAGTCCCTTATCAGTTCTGTGATACTTAGCTTGCAGCTGTGAGGCAATTCACAGTCCTTCTTTTTTCACAAAGTGAAACACACTTTGCTCTGGTTTAGTTTCAAAGCGGGGAAAAATCAGCACACAGAAGGTCAAAGTCAGTAAAGCAGTCACGAAACACAACGATCAGATAATCTTCCACAATGGCCAAACCCACCCGCTGCTCTTTATAGCAGCCTCACTAATGACCACAGCCCCACCCAACCACAGGTGGCCTCATTTTCTTTGATAATAATCTCTCAGTTGTTGTTGCCTATGCATCGCTCTCCGCATGCGTGGCTGTATCATTAACTCTTGTTCTGAATCCAAGGAGGAGCTAGATAATTGATCTCCTTCTGAGCTGTCTGCCCCACTCTCCTCCTCCCTGTCACTCATGTCTTCTTGGTCAGAGGAGCCTTCATCAGCAGATTCCTTGGGGGGGGGCAAAACAGACCTGAGTATGTGGATGTCTCCCCCACATCCACAGTCCTTGGGGCAAGAGCTGGGCCAGAGCTAACCAGAACAGTATGTATGTATGTATGTATGTATGTATGTATGTATGTATGTATGTATGTCACCCATCTTTTTAAAGAGGGATTCTGGGCAGTCCAGAATAAAATGTTAAAATATAAAAACACCACATATAAAAATGTAGAAATTATAGCTAATGTGGCCTCTGAGTCATCTGGCCTTCAGTTTAGAGAGTGAAATGCTTGTCTGGTTCTGAAGCATGCAAGGCCCTGTCTGATCTAGGAACCTCTGTGTGATGCACCTTTCCCAACTTGTGCATGCTAGAAAAAAAATAGTGTTCCTTGCATACCCGGTAACCTTGAGATTATTCCCAACTTTCCTTTTGTGGGTCAAGGGGATTGCAGGTATTCCTTGAGACCTGGTGAAACGTAACTCTTGTTTTCCCTCCTTCCTTTTGTAGGATTTTTTCCTGGGAGTTCTCAGGGATGCGACGCCTTCCTGCGACACAAAATGACCCTCATTTCACCTTCCATCTTGAAAAAATACAGCATCCCTTTCGACCGGGTAAGTGCTTCCAGGAAACATTCTGGCGATCCTTCAAACGTTGCGGGAAAGGAAAAGACACGGAAGCCTCTGGGACCCTGGGGTCAGACTGCAATGGAAACGTGGACCATTACAGTAGGCCTGCACTGGCTGCCGATCAGTTTCCAGTCACAATTCAAAGTGTTGGTAATGACCTTAAAAGCCCTACATGGCATTGGGCCAGAATACATCCGGAGCCGCCTTCTACCGCACGAATCCCAGTGGCCGATAAGGTCCCACAGAGTTGGCCTTCTCCGGGTCCCGTCGACCAAATAATGTCGTTTGGCGGGCTCCAGGGGAAGAGCCTTCTCTGCGGCGGCCCCGGCCCTCTGGAATCAACTCCCCCCAGAAATTAGAACGGCCCCCACCCTCCTTGTCTTTCGCAAATTACTCAAGACCCACCTTTGTTGCCAGGCTTGGGGGAGTTAGGATATTCCTTCCCCCAGGCCATTACAAGTTATGTATGGTATGTTTGTGTGTGTGTATGTTTGGTTTTTTATAATAAGGGTTTTTAGTTGTTTTATTAAATTGGATTGTTACATGTTTTTTATCATTGTTGTTAGCCGCCCCGAGTCTGCGGAGAGGGGCGGCATACAAATCCAATAAACAATTAAACAACTTACGCCCACAATAGGGACCGGAACATTTGTTGTTAACAGTGAAGGGCTACCAAAATTTTTACTACCACACTGTGGGCGTGGCTTATGCAGGACACCCTGCATTTTCTTTCAACATCTTTCAGTGCAAATTGGGTGCTCTGGGGTGCAGCTCCATTTTCAATACCCCACTGCATTCTCCCCCATCCAGGCAGCAGCCCATCCCTGGTTGTTAAGTAGTTTGGTTGTTAAGTGAGACATTGTGAGATTTCGCCCAGTTTTATGACCACAGTCATTAAGTAAGTGGCATGGTTGCTAACCTAATCACGTGATTCCCCCATTGAGTGTTTGTTGGAAACTGGGTGGAAGGTTGCAAATGTGGATCACATGACAACCCCCCCCCCCCCGAATGCTGCAAATTGAAGTCCACGGGTCTTAAAAAGTTGCCAAGGTTGGACAGCCAGGGCTTAAATCGGGGTTCCCCAACCTGTGGGCCACAGCCTATTCACAACCAGACCATGTGAGCCTTGTGGGTGCTCGCGGTCCCTCTCTTGTGGGCTCTCGGAGCTTCACTCGGGCCATTGAGCAACAGGCACTCTGCACATGCATGCACACATTATGACTGCCCCTCCCACAAAACCATCCTCTCTTCCCTCCCCACCTACTACAGACTCCCAACCCAGAAAGATTTGGGAACTCTGGTTTAAATGAGGGTGGGATTGGTGGTTCGAGTGCAGTATTGCAGACTAACTCTGCCCACTGCCAGCAGTTCGATCCTGACCAGCTCAAGGTTGACGCATCCTTCCATCTTTCTGAGGTTGGTAAAGAAACAGATTGTTGGGGGCAAATGGCTGAGTTTGTAAATCCCTTAAGAGAGGGCTGTAAAGCACCAGGAAGCAGTATTATTATTGTTGTTGATGTTGTTGTTGTTGTTATTATTATTATTATTATTATTATTATTATTATTATTATTATTATTATTTTATTAGATTTGTATGCCGCCCCTCTCCAAAGACTCGGGGTGGCTAACAACAATAAAGAAGACAATGTAACAAATCTAATATTAAAAATAATCTAAAAAACCCCAATTTAAGGAACCACTCATACATACAAGCATACCATGTATAAATGCTATAAGCCTAGGGGGAAGGGAAAATCTCAATTCCCCCATGCCTGACGACAGAGGTGGGTTTTAAGGAGCTTGCGAAAGGCAAGGAGGGTGGGGGCAACTCTGATATCTGGGAGGAGCTGGTTCCAGAGGTTCGGGGCCGCCACAGAGAAGGCTCTTCTCCTAGGTCCCACCAAATGACATTGTTTAGTCGACAGGACCCAGAGAAGGCCAACTCTGTGGGACCAAACCGGTCGCTGGGATTCGTGCGGCAGAAGTATACAGTGGTACCCCTACTTACAAACTCAATTTGTCCTGTGACCAGGTTCTTAAGTAGAAAAGTTTGTAAGAAGAAGCAATTTTTCCCATAGGAATCAATGTAAAAGCAAATAATGTGTGCGATTAGGGAAACCACAGGGAGGGTGCAGGACCTGTTTCCTCCCAGGAGATTCCTAGAGAGGCCCCACGGAAGCTTCTGCCTGCCATTTCTAGCCCTGTTTTCTACCAGGAGATTCCTAGAGAGGCGGCTCCACGGCGGCTACTCCCTGCCTTTTCTGGTTACAGTTTCAGAGGCTCGGATTTGTAAGTGGAAAATGGTTCTTGAGAAGAGGCAAAAAAATCTTGAACCCCCGGTTCTTATCTAGAAAAGTTTGTAAGTAGAGGCGTCCTTAGGTAGAGGTACCACTGTATAAGAATAAGTGCTATTGCTATCTTGTCTCCCCTCACCCTCATTTCATTGAGAACTCAGTTTCAAGCTTTGGCAACGAGACATAAATGTGTTGCTAAATATAACCGTATCTCCAGGTAGGCATGTCTACATCTTGACGTTGTTATTGTAAGCCAGACCTTATGCTTGGGAGGGCCCCCAAGAAGGATATGTGAAAGCACATCCTGCACCAAGAGTTTTCAAAGCTAGGGCTCGCTCAACTACCTGAATAATGAACTTCCCACCCCAGGTTTGCAAAATATGCAAATGGTGGCTTGTTTCAACACCAAGCCTCCAGCTGGGCGAGCAGATGGAATGCGGGAAAACACTGGTTCGGAGGGCTCAGCGCAGGCTGTTCGCACAGGTGGCTCAGGAAGAGATGCGACGTCTGAATTAAACTGTTGCGATTACAAGAGGTGGTCCCCCCCCCCCTTTGCATCACTCAATCTGGTCACCCCGGTTTCTGCTTTCACCTTTCCATCCATGGGTTAATTGTCTACGTCGGAGGAACATATTTACATGGAGGAATAAGGGGAAAGGGGCAGGAGGTGGGAGAGAAAGCACAGGTGCTAAAACGTAGCACATTTTATTGTTTTTCTTTAAAAAAAAATACTATTCGTAGCTGGGGGTTGAAATGAGGGGTCATTGGTGCTCCCTGAATTTGGGGCGTTTGCCCAGGTTCACCTGGTGCACCAGTTGCGGCCCTATTTGGACCTGGAGTCACTGCTCACAGTCACTCATGCCCTCATCGCCTCGAGGCTCGACTACTGTAATGCTCTCTACATGGGGCTACCTTTGAAAAGTGTTTGGAAACTTCAGATCATGCAGAATGCAGCTGCAAGAGCAATCATGGGCTTTCCTAAGTATGCCCATGTTACTCCAACACTCCGTAGTCTGCATTGGTTGCCAATCAGTTTCCGGTCACAATTCAAAGTGTTGGTTATGACCTATAAAGCCCTTCATGGCACCGGACCAGATTATCTCAGGGACTGCCTTCTTCTGCACGAATCCCAGTGACCGGTTAGGTCCCACAGAGTGGGTCTTCTCCAGGTCCCGTCAACTAAACAATGTCGCTTGGCGGGACCCAGAGGAAGAGCCTTCTCTGTGGCAGCCCCGGCCCTCTGGAACCAACTCCCACCAGAGATTAGAATTGCCCCCACCCTCCTTGCCTTTTGTAAGCTTCTTAAAACCCACCTCTGCCGTCAGGCATGGGGGAACTGAGATATTCCTTCCCCCTAGGCCTTTACAATTTACGCATGGTATGTCTGTATGTATGTTTGGTTTTTATAATAGGGTTTTTTTTAGTTGTTTTAGTATTGGATTGGATTGTTACATGCTGTTTTTATCATTGTTGTTAGCCGCCCCCGAGTCTACGGAGAGGGGCGGCATACAAATCCAATAAATAGACAGACAGACAGACAGACAGACAGACAGACAGACAGACAGACAGACAAACAAGGTAACGTCATCAGTGCTAGGAGAGAGGGGGATTTGTCAAGAGGAGGAGTGTGGGGTCCTAGGTGCTGTCTTGGTTATTTTCTTGGAGGCATTTCATGACCCAACTAGGTCACATCATCAATGCTGGAAGGAACTGGAATTTATTCTTTTTTTATATACCAGTGATTGCTCTGTCAATGTTCTAGCAAGCTTTCTTAGTGGTTCCTTGAGTAACCTGCTGTTTACTATTTACCACTGTTTGTCTGAGTTGGTAGCTCCTTGGTTGGGGTATTGTTTACTGCTTGATTCTTGGTCTTGTACAGTGATGGTGAACCTTTTTTCCCTCAGGTGCCGAAAGAGCATGAGTGCATGCTATTGCACATGCGCGAGTGCCCACACTCATAATTCAATGCCTGGGGAGGGCAAAAACAGCTCTCCCCCGGAGGCCCTCTGGAGGCCAGAAACGGCTTGTTTCCCAACGTCTGGTGGGCCCAGCAGGCTCGTGTTTTGCCTTCCCCAGGCACCAAAGGCTTCCTGTGAACCAGGGGAGGGTAGAAACACCCTCTCCTATCCCCCTGGAGGCTCTCTAGAAGCCAAAAACTCCCTCCAAGACCCTCTGTGAGCGAAAAATCAGCTGGCCAACACACACATGCGCACAGGAGCTGAGCTAGGGCAACGACACGCGTGCCAGCAGATATGGCTCTGCATTCCACCTGTGGCACCCATGCCATAGGTTCACCATCACTGGTCTAGTATTATCTTGGTATTCATCTTTGCTTATCTGGGTGCTGATTGCTGGCAGGGAAATGTTTGGGTTATTTTGTTTCCTCTGTGGCTTTTTGACCGTCTCTTTTGAATGGTGTGTAGATATTGTTTATCTCTATGTGTCTATTGATGGCTGATTTATCTCAGCAATTCTCTAGAATTTTTAGACATGGTTTGGTCGGGGATGCTGATTCTTTCCCAGTTATGGAAAAGTCTGTCCACATATTGTGCAATTAAGATACGTAGTGTTTTCTGACTGCTAGTTGGCCCATTATTTATTATTATTATTACTACTACTACTACTACTTATTATTATTATTATTATTATAGAATAGAATAGAATAGAATTTTTATTGGCCAAGTGCGATTGGACACACAAGGAATTTGTCTTGGTGCAGATGCTCTCAGCGTACATAAAATAAAATATACATTTGTCAAGAATCATGTGGTACAACACTTAATGATTGTCGTAGGGGTCAAATAAGCAATGAAGAAGCAATATTAATAAAAATCTTAGGATATAAGCAAGAAGTTACAGTCATACAGTCAACATGGGAGGAAATGGGTGAAAAGAATGATGAGAAAAACTAGTAGAATAGAAGTGCAGATTTAGTAGAAAGTCTGACAGTGTTGAGGGAATTATTTGTTTAGTAGAGTGATGGCGTTCGGGAAAAAACTGTTCTTGTGTCTAGTTGTCTTGGTGTGCAGTGCTCTGTAGGAACGTTTTGAGGGTAGGAGTTGAAACAATTTGTGTCCAGGATGTGAGGGGTCAGTAAATATTTTCCCCGCCCTCTTTTTGACTCGTGCAGTCTACAGGTCCTCACTGGAAGGCAGGTGGGCAGCCATTGTTTTTTGTGCAGTTCTGATTCTCCGTACTGAAGGAGCGGGTCCAGCAGTCACATGGGTTGCTCATGTCCAATCCGGTGGAACTGAGCCTAGTATTAAAAAAGCTTGCCGGATCCGCCCCTTCCCCAGAATTCGCTCAGTTCGCATATCCTGCGGTTGTATTGTGATAGCTCGTTCAACATTCTAACACCTTCCCTTCGATCTTTCCTTCAAAAAAAAAAAAAAAAAAAAAAAGCGGCTCGGCTTTTTTCCTTGGGAGAAGTTGCGGTTTCGTTTTCCCCCGGCGGTTTTGCCGGTTACGATTCCTGCGGCCGCTTGTGGATTCTTCTAATCCCTTGGCCTGGAGGTCCTGGTGCAAGTATTTATCATTGAATTATTGTTTATTTATTGTATATAAGGGCTTATAAAATACCTCCTGCGGAGTGAGACGCCTTCTAGTCTCCTGGACTTAGTCGATCGCTTTTCCCTTAAGAAATTCTACGGAGCGATTTTTTCGGCGCGAAGGCCTTCGCGCCCTTTTTTAAAAATCTAGGCCTCTCGTGTTGGCCTTCTGCCAGCCGCGTAGGCCTCAGTCCACCGCGTGGATCCGGGAGCGGGCCTTGGGGGTCCCAGGCTAAATTCTCCACCGGCTAAGCCTCCAACCAGAGTGCCTTGGTTTACTTAATTGCAAAGTTTAGGGAGGCTGGCCCCGCTGGATTTGGGGGCACGAACTCTGGGTTTGCCCAGATTGTCCTCACGTTTCAGCAGCTTCGAGGCCTCGAAGCAGGATCCATTCCTCTTGGGAAGTCCTTGAAATCTTCTCCTTATAATTTAGTTATTGGCTCAGCCTTGTCTTCTGTTAATTGTCAGACTATGGCTACTTTTCCCAAGAGAGGCACAACTAAAGGTCCCAGAGAGGCCAGGCCTACAGGCGATGAGATTACTAGTATCCCCCAGGCCTCTTCCTCCTCTTCTCCAGGGGCCCGCCCCTCGACCAAGGTCACCAGGGCCGAGAAGAGAAGGGACCTAGCCCTACAAAAAATTCATGACAAATCAGCAAAACGTTTGAAAGTGCAGGCCCAAGTAATCAGTAGTCAAGACCCACCAGAGGCCTCTAGTCTGCCTCCTTCTGGGGTCCCTGTGTTATCTCTGGATGAGCCAAACCTAGACAGACCCCAACCTAACCTATGGGGCATAGGTCCAGAGGAACCAGATATTATTGAAGATTCCCCCCAGCCAGGATCCTCCCAGGCCTTTAGGGATTCTTCTGCCATTTCTGCTGATATTTCCAGTTTACCTCCTGAGTTCCAATCTATTTTTGCTGTGTTGTCTAAAGCCATTGATGCCAAACTCTCCTCCATCAATGAGCTTCCTGTACCTCTTCCTCCTTCTCGTTCCTCCCGCCCCTTGGGTTCTTCCCCAGCGGTCAGAGCTCCTATTCAGGATGATTCAGAATCCTCCCAGGATGAATATGAGGATGTAGAGGAGGATGAAGACCCTTTTCAGGGCTTATCAGAGGATGAGGAATCCCAAATAAAGGTCCCTCCTCCAATTACTATTTTTCCTTCTCAACTATTCAAATCTCTCCTCCTCAAAGCTAGAATTTCTACGGGATTAGCAGCCCAGGAGAAACAAGCCTCCACTTCCACTGATCCCCCGGAGGAGAATTTACCTTACTTCACAGAGGAACAGGAGGATAACGAGGTAATTCCTATGCCTAAATTGTTTAAAGATGCCTTACTCAAACAGTGGGATTTTCCAGCCTCTGGCCTTAATCCCTCCACCAAGGACAGA
The DNA here is from genome assembly GCF_031021105.1 of Erythrolamprus reginae. Classification (NCBI taxonomy): domain Eukaryota; kingdom Metazoa; phylum Chordata; class Lepidosauria; order Squamata; family Dipsadidae; genus Erythrolamprus; species Erythrolamprus reginae. The sequence continues at coordinate 11,676,591 of NC_091950.1, forward strand.
AAGTTGTATAAACTCTCCTCTTCCTATGAAGAGCTTCTATCTTTTCCCAAACCAGATGAACCTGTCAAAATTCTTCACTCGGCAGCGGCTGTGCCAGGCGAGGCGGAGGAAGTCCTCCGTCCAGAGGACAAGCGCATCGAGCAAATGCTCAAAAGAGGATTCTCCGCTGATTCCTGGGCCATTAAAAGTTCTGCAGCGGCCTCCTTCTTCTCCAGAGCCATGCTGCTGTGGCTTCGCCAACTTCAACAGCACATTCCTCCCGATGACTTGAGAGGTCAACAAGACTTCAACAAGGTCTTTGCAGCTGCCCAGTACGTGGCTGATGCCACCTTGCAATCTACTAGATTTTCTGCTAAGTCTATTGCAGCTTCTACAACGGCAAGAAGACTCCTATGGATTCGCCCTTGGCAAGCGGGAGTTCGCCAAAAGTGGCAGTTATCCCAGGGCCCCTTAAAGCGCGACCTTCTCTTCGGTGATCTTCTGGATCCTCTCCTCACGGAGACCACGGACAAGAAGAAGGTTTTGGGTCCAACCACGAAAAAGGTTACCAAAACGCAGTCCTTTCGTCGCCCAGGGCGTCAACAAGATCAAGCGGCTTCCTATCAGAGATCTCCAGGTCAGTATTCCCCCCGCTTTCGTTCCCAAGGTAGGAACTCCAGGGGTAGAGGTTTTCGTTTCCAAAGGGGAGCTTCCTCTAACAGGGCTTCAAAGAAACCTAGATGGTAATCTTTCCTCCATTCCCATAGGGGGTCGCCTAGCTCATTTCGCTTCAACTTGGCGTCTCACCTCCAAGGACCCTTGGGTCATTGACACTGTTCAAACAGGTCTTCTTTTAGAATTTATTTCTCCTCCCCCTAAACGTTTTATTTCCTGCCCTTCTCCCAGGTCATCCTCAGATTGTAACCGTATGGAGGAGGCCATTTCTCATCTATTGTCCATTAGAGCCATTCAACCGGTCCCTTCCGGTCAGAAGGGCCTAGGTTTTTACTCCATCCTATTTATGGTTCCAAAGTCCTCCGGAGGTTGGAGAGCCATTTTGGATTTAAAGAAACTAAACCTATTCATCAAATATAGGAAGTTTAAGATGCACTCCTTGTCTTCTATTTTGGCCGCCATTCACTCGGGAGATTTCATGGTCTCCTTAGACCTCACTGAGGCCTACCTTCACATTCCTATAGCCAAATGCCACAGAAAATTTTTACGTTTTTCCTTTCAAGGCAGGCATTTCCAGTATAGGGCGATGCCATTTGGCCTTTCCTCGGCCCCTCGGGTCTTTACAAAGCTCTTGGGGTCCCTGGCGGCCTATATCCGGGAGTCTCCCATCCACATTTTATGTTATCTTGATGATATTTTAATTCATGGGAACTCCCTAGAGAGAGTGAAATCAGACCTTTCTGTCACCATGTCAGTCCTTCAGGACCATGGGTTTTCCATCAACTTTGAAAAAAGCCACCTCCAACCTTCCACTTCCATTCCTCACCTGGGATCCATTATTGATTCAAAATCTTCCCAGGTTTTTCTCTCTCCCGAGAGAAAACTCAGTATAGTGGAGTTAATTTCTAACATTTTATCTAATCCTTCAGTATCCATAGTTACTCTATCTTCCCTTTTGGGGAAGATGGTGTCATGCATAGGCATCATTCCCTGGGCTCGCCTTCATGCTAGGGAACTCCAGTGGCTTCTGTTGCCTTTTCAGAGATCGGGGCACAGCAACTCAAATCGACGCATTGTCATCCCACTGAGTGTTCGCAGATCCTTCAAGTGGTGGAAGTCTCCGGCCATGGACAAAGGATCCCCGTTCAGGTGCCCGGATCAATTTGTCATCACCACAGATGCCAGTCTATCGGGATGGGGCGCACACGCCCAGGGGATGATAGCCCAGGGCACGTGGTCCCCGGAGGAAGCTTCCAGGCCAATCAATTGGCTAGAGTTAAGAGCCGTTTCCCTGGCTCTGAAGCATTTCTCTCCTCGCATTCCCAACCGGCACGTTCTCATTCTCACCGACAACATTGCCACAAAAAGCCATATCTGCAGGCAGGGGGGCACGAGATCTAAGGCTCTCATGAGGGAGGCCCTCAAGTTGGGCCTTTGGGCGGAAAAACATCTCCAGTCGCTCCTAGCCGATCACATCTCGGGGAGTCTCAACGTCCAGGCGGATTGGCTATCCCGAGCAACGATAGACCCAGGAGAGTGGAACCTCCATCAAGACCTGTTCCATCAAATCACCCTCAGATTCGGCCTACCAATTCTGGATCTCTTCGCGACCAATGCGAACGCCCAACTCCCTCGCTTCTATTCCAGATTTCCATCCCCGGGAGCGGAAGCAATCAATGCCCTCCGGAGTCCATGGCCTCCAGGCCTACTCTACGCATTTCCTCCAATTCCAATCCTCCCGGACGTGATTCACAAGGTCCTCACCGAGAGGGCCCGAGTAATCTTAATCGCCCCTCATTGGCCCCGCCGGCCCTGGTTCGCGGATCTCCAACAGCTGTCCGTCCAGGACCCTTGGCGACTCCCCGTTTCGGGGGATATGCTGCGGCAGGGGGCCTCTTTCCATCCAGACCCGGAGTGGTTCCACCTCACCGCTTGGCTGTTATCAGGAGAGATTTAGAACTGCGTGGGCATGACCCCGATTCAGTGGAGGTCATTTTAAAGGCCAGAAGGGGCTCGACCAATCGAATCTACGACCACACGTGGTCCAAGTTTCACCAGTGGTGTCTACAGGAAGGTCTCTCCCCTCTGTGCATCCCCATTCACAGAATCATTTCCTTCCTTATGCAAGGCTTCCATAAAGGACTTTCCACCAGCACCCTCCGGCGTCATCTGGCAGCCATTTCATCTGTCCTAGGAGGTCCCCGCAGACAGCCTCTCCGATCCCTCCCTGAAGTTCAGGAATTCCTCAAGGGCATAGCCAACCTCAGACCTTCCAAGGTCCACAGGTATCCATCCTGGGATTTGCCACGGGTTCTCCATTCCCTCACGCAGGCACCATACGAACCCCTAAAATCGGCGTCCCTCAGGTACCTATCCTTTAAGGTAGCTTTCCTGGTGGCTATTACCTCTGCCCGACGCATTTCGGAGCTGGCTGCCCTCTCAATCAGGCAGGACCTTTGCCAATTCCATCAGGACAAGGTAGTCTTGCGACTGGACCCCACCTTCTTACCCAAGGTCAGTTCCATGTTCCACAGATCTCAGGATATTGTCCTACCTTCCTTCTGCCTCCAACGAGACCATCCCTTGGCAATTAGATGGCACACCCTGGATCTCACCAGAGCGCTGAGAATATATATCCAACGCACAGGACCCTTTCGGAGGTCAGAAGCACTTTTTGTAGCCTATCATCCCAGAGTCATGGGGGCCAAAGTGTCTTCAACAGTAATAGGCCGTTGGATCAGAGGGACTATATCTAAGGCCTATGAGTCGGCCTCCCTCTCAGTTCCAAGGAACATCACTGCGCATTCCACCAGGAGCGCAGCCACCTCGGCCGCTTGGGCGACTCAAGCCCCGTTGGAGGAGGTCTGCAAAGCAGCCACTTGGGCCTCGCCAAATTCCTTCATCAGGCACTACAAAATTGATTCTTATGCTTCAGCGGACGCTGCCTTCGGCAGAAGGGTACTCCAATCCGTTATCTCTCACGATAGCAAGCTAATCCCACCCTAGGGACCATCTATTGGGTATGTCCCATGTGACTGCTGGACCCGCTCCTTCAGTACGGAGAATAGGCGTTGATTGCTTACCTGAACGCCTCTTCTCGTACGGTGAGCGGGTACAGCAGTCACTTCCCGCCCTTGTATGTGTCTTCTTTACCTTTCTATACCTTTCTTCCTCTAACAATGAGAGTTGAACACTACAGAGCTTCACAACTGAGCCTAGTCTATGGATTCGCGAATTCTGGGGAAGGGGCGGATCCGGCAAGCTTTTTTAATACTAGGCTCAGTTCCACCGGATTGGACATGAGCAACCCATGTGACTGCTGTACCCGCTCACCGTACGAGAAGAGGCGTTCAGGTAAGCAATCAACGCCTATTCTCCTCTGAAGTCTGTGTCGGTCCTGTTGGGTTGCAGCACCAAACCAGACAGTGATAGAGGTGCAGATGATAGACTCAATTATTCCTCTGTAGAATTGTATCAGCAGCTCCTTGGGCAGTTTATTATTATTATTATTATTATTATTATTATTATTATTATTATTATTATTATTATTATTATTATTATTCAGGGATGCCCTCTTCTGTCTGTTTGTCCTACATTGTGATGGTTATATAGTGATTCCTGTTTTTTCTTCCAGGTTTCTAAATCTTTTGGTTGACACGTTTGGTAGGGCTTGATTTGTGTTGCTCCTTGGTTAACTTTTCATCTGGGTGAGGGGCCTTTGAAGGGCTTTTGCACCAATGCTGAGGTTTGCAACAATTTACATTGTGGTTCAGATATTTGGGCGGGGGAGGCGAGCAACGTGAGCTTGTTTGTTATCCATTGGGTGGATTTCATTGTCCAGTCATTCGGAATCTGTCTCATCTTTGGGTGTGATGTAACAGTGTTCACTTCCTTCTTGTGATTAAGATTTCCACCCAATCAAGGGCTCCAGTCTTTGTATCTGCTGCCCTAGAAGGAGGGGGAAAAGCTATTGGATAAGATGGTGCCAAGGTATCTTTCTACCCACCTTTGAATCCCCCCCCACTCCGGTCACAAAATGTGGGTGCTCAGCAACAGGCCAAAATTTACAGCCATTCACAGGTCCTGCAGTCACATGACTGCAATTTATAATGTTTACAATACTCTAATACGATGTTTATAATGTTTTTTTGCTGGAAACTGGCATTTATTTCCTTTTTTGACAAAAAAACCAACAACACTCATTGCAAACAATGGATTCGCAATTAACACCTGTGGCATTTACTTAAATTACCTTATTCACTTAATGATCTTCACAGAAATGTCACAAAATAGGATCAGTCACATGATGAGCTTTTTAATCACCAACATGACTTTACAGTTATAATTCCAGGCTCAGTCATGACTGTAAGTCAAGGACAAACTGTAATGCTGTCATGAGGAAGATTTCATTTAAAAAATAAATCCTGTTTGGGTGTCGAGAGCACCCCCATTCGATGTCCCTTTTTTCTGGTTGAACGCTCTGTACTGTATATTATGCACCAGCAGCTGCCAGAGAAATCAAGTTCCAGATTGGGCTGTTTGCTTGTTCTTTTCAAATAGGCTGCTTTTGGGGCAAACGCCTCTTCAGAGGGGTTTACAAAATAGCATTTCAAAACAGCGTTTAAATCAACAAAGTAATAAAATACAGCCGATTGACATAGCAAGCACCAATGAGATTTTAACAACTGAAAATGGTTGTCCTGTTTTAACAAAGGTGTAAATGTAAGAGGGACCATCCACAGTAAATAAAATTATACAGACACGATACTTTCAGTAAGGTGGAAGGAAGTCCCATAATAGCACTTATATACCGCTTCACAGTGCTTTACAGGGTCAGCATGTCGCTCCCAACAATCTGGGTCCTCATTTTACCCCCCTCGGAAGGATGAACGGCTGAATCAACCTTGAGCCTGGTGGGATTCAAACTGCCAAATTGCAGGCAGCCGGCAGGCGGCAGAAATAGCCTGCAGTATTGCACTCTAACCACTGGGCCACGGGGGCTCATAATAAGGTAATAAGACAGTCACTTTGGTCTAGCGTTGAAGGGGCTAGCCTAGAAGCCTGGAGATTGTGACCTCTAGTCCTGTGTTAGGCATCAAAGCCAGCTGGGTGACTTTGGGCCAATCACCAGGAGACGGTGAGTTCTAGTCCTGCTTTAGACATGAAAGCCAGTTGGGTGACGTTCCCCATCCTTTAGCCTAACTCATCTCACAGCGTTGTGGAGAAAATAGGAGGAAAGGCTATTATGTATGTTTTGATACATAGAATAGAATACAGTACAATAGGATACAATAGAATACAATTATCAGGTTATCTCCGGGACTGCCTTCTGCCGCACAAATCCCAGTGACCAATTAGGTCCCACAGAGTGGGACTTCTCCGGGTCCCATCAACTAAACAATGCCGTTTGGAGGGACCCAGGGGAAGAGCCTTCTCTGTGGCGGCCCCGGCCCTCTGGAACCAACTCCCCCCAGAGATTAGAATAGCCCCCACCCTTCTTGCCTTTTGTAAGCTTCTTAAAACCCACCTCTCGTCAGGCATGGGGGAATTAAGATATTCTTTCCCCCTAGGCTTCTGCAATTTATGTATGGTACGTTTGTATGTATGTTTGGTTTTAAAATAAGGGTTTTTAGCTACTTTAGTATTGGATTGTCGCATGTTGTTTTTACCACTGTTGTTAGCCGCCCCGAGTCTACGGAAAGGGGCGGCATACAAATCCAATAAAATGAAATGAAATGAAATTAGAATAGAATAAAAGAATAGAATGGAATGGAATAAATAGAATAGAATAGAATTGTTTATTGGTCAAGTGTGGTTGGACACACAAGGAATTTGTCTTTGGTGTTTATGCTCTCAGTGTACATAAGAGAAAAGGTACATTTGTCAAGAATCATGAGATATAACACTTAATGATTGTCACAGGGTACAAATAAGCAATTAGGAAACAATATTAATATAAATTGTAATGATACAAGTAACAAGTTCAGTCCTGCAGTCCTAAGTGGGAGGAGAGAAGTGATAGGAACGATGAGAAGACTAATAGTAATAGTAATGCAGCCTTAGTGAATAGTTTGACATACTTTGAATTATTTATAAAAATGATAAGTTACCCAGTCCTAAAAAATACCAAATATTCCTTTTTTTGTAACATTTATTTCCTTTCGGGATGGGGGGAGCACTCCAGAGGGAAGGCTCCCAAAAAATAAGGAAGGGTCATGATCACGGCGCCTTGATAGATTGATGTTATTTTTCTCACGTCATTCTAGAGCCATATAGTTTAATATAAAAACCTTACATTGACCTGATAGCAAATCAACGGCTAATGCAGGGCTTTCAGCAGCTGCCTTATTTAAAAGTAGAGTGGAAGATGAAGGGCACCCAATGGCTGTTTAAAAAAAAAACACCCAGAACAGCCAGAAATCATTCTGTCTCCATATTAAAGCTGTCAGGGAGAGGAGAGGAGGAAAAAACACTTTTAGTCCCCCGATGCTCTAAGCATTTCTGAATGCTTTTCTCCGATGCCTAATCCCCCCTTTGTCTCACTTGCCTCCTTTCAGCCTGTCCTTCCACTCTCCTTAAAATACAGAAAAGAAAAAAAGAGAGGATGTTTTTTGTGTCCTCTGAGTAAATGGCATTAAGCAGTCTTGAAAGGAGGAGGACCCTTCACAGCAGGGGAGAATATGAAAATAAGATTCCTTTGACTTGCCACACGCCACGGAAGAAGGCTGAATTTCTTCCCTTATGGGCTTTTCCATAGGGCTGTTCCCCCCCCCCCCACTGGATTTGCTACAGTAAGTCAATTTTGGTCAGCTGCAACATTGGGTAGAACGTGAGGAAAATCAGGTTTTAAAAAAGGTCCCTTTTTGGACTCTGTCATAGAATTCACTTGAACATTAAATGTGGAGAAGCAAGCTTAAGAAGGTGTTCTGCCTGACTGGGCTCAGGCAATGCGTAACAGTCCAAGGAAAAGAAATCAAACACAGGCGTGCTCTGCTAATCAGCAAACTTGTATTAACCAGACAAAAAAGGGTTACTCAAAACAGTCCTTAGTGTCAGGAAACAATGATAGTGCAAGGCTTACTTCAGCTGCATACAAAAGCACAGGAAAAAGCAAACAAAGACAACCTGGAATGAGCAAAGATGTTTCAGGAGTCCTTTTGAATCTTTGGAGCAAACAGCAAGTCCCAGAGGGTTCACCTCCCACGTGTCTGAAAAAGCTGGGTTGAAAACTCCAAAGGCACGGAACAGAAACTTCAGAGCAGGAACCACAAAATAACACAGATAAACAGCCACAGTTTGCCTTGGCCTTTGTTCCCTTTTATCCCTTTATCCCTCTTTAAGGGAACCACATCCAGCCCTCAGTATAAGAACCACACCCAGCCCAGGTGCTCCTATAATGACTTGTAATAATCCTTCAATTGATCCCTCCTTTGCATCGCTCTTCTGCTACGCATGTCTATGAATTGTTCGGCAGAGGAATCCAAGGACGAAAGACTATCTGAGGGACTGCATGCCAAATCCCTGTGAGCCAGACTTTCGCACTCACTTTGTGCCGCATCTCTCCCATCTGTGGGAGCAATGGCTGGCCCAGGCACAGGCCCAAACACTAAAGAAAGTAGCTAAAACTCTACTCTTTTGGGTGGAGGGAAAATCAGGTGTTAGTTTATCCCGTTTCCCGGAAAATAAGACCCTCTTTTATATATTTTTTTGAACCCTGAAATAAGTGCTTGGCCTTATTGCCATGCACTCAAAAGCCCAATTGGGCTTAGTATCAGGAGAGGTCTTATTGGGGTGGGGTGGGGTGGGGGGTGGGGGGGGAACGGTATTATTTACTAAGAAAATGTATATGACTGTCCAGCTCGGTCATGGTGATCAAATGATCCCCCAGGGCATTGCAACCATTGTAAATATGAACCACTGGCCACGTGCCCAAATTTGGATCAGGTGACTTTGAGGAGGCTGCAACGGTGGGGTGAAAAATGGCAGAAGTCTTTCCCCCCCCAGTGTCGTTGTAATTTGGAACAGTCATTGAAAGAACAGTTGTAGTCAACCACTTGATGGCCTGTGTATCATGATGGCGAGCCTATGCACCCATGCCACAGGTGGCAGGTGGACCTATATAGGAGGGGCACCCACCCTATGTCAACTCCAGTGCGCATGCATTGGATTTTTAGCCTTGGGGAAGGCCGTTTCACTTTCCAGAGGCTTCAGGAAGCAAAAAAACCTGCCCAACGGGCAAACCAGAAGTTTGGAAAAACAGACTTACGGTTTCCTGTTGGGCTGGTTTTCGCACTCGGAGGCTATAGGAAACTTCCCTAAAAGCTATGTAGTGTAGAAAAACAGTGCAATGGGCAAACCCGAAGTCCTTTTCTTTTTGAACTTCCGGTTTGCCTGTTTAGCTGTTTTTTCCCCATCCCAGGCTTCAGTGAGGCCTCTGCGCATGCACAGAGATGGGGGAGATTGTGCGCATGTGCAGGGACAGCGAAGGGGAATGAGGGAATGGCTGTGGGCACATGGGTGCCTGCTAGCACACGCACCCACACCCTTTTGGCACACGAACCAGGAAAGATTCACCACCACTGCCCTTGGGTCCCCAGGCTCATTGGCAAAACTATATCTTCAACCATATCAAGATGGGGTCACTCATCTTTTTCAGGGGTGTTGTTCCCTGCAGAGAGAGAGCCACCCCAGAGGAGTCCCTTCCTTCCTTCTTGGTACTTCCAGATAGACCTCCTTACCCATAACACCTTATTTCCAATCTTATCTCCATAGGGATGATGTTCCACGGGGAGGGAGCCAACACGGACAATGCCTTTTCTTTTGGTCCTACCAGGTAGACCTCCTTAGGACACGGGACCCATAACCACTCTTGCCTCCCCACTCTAGTGGGTCAGATAGATGTAACTGTGAAAAGAGGGTCCTTCAAATCACCTGACCCCTCCCCCCGTCAAGCCACGTAGGGCTTTAGAAGTATTCTGTCGGGCTCTCTGGTAGACTCCTCCCAAAAATTCACAGGTACAAATTTCAGACACACACACACGTTTGAAAATTCAAAACAATGTTCTTTATAATGAAAATTCACTTAAACTAAGCCCTCTTTTGGTATAGCAAAGAGCACTCGTCTCCAAACAAATTGATAATTTGTACAAGTCCCTTATCAGTTCTGTGATACTTAGCTTGCAGCTGTGAGGCAATTCACAGTCCTTCTTCTTTCACAAAGTGAAACACACTTTGCTCTGGTTTAGTTTCTAAGCGGAGAAAATCAGCACACCCAAGGTCAAAGTCAGTAAAGCAGTCACGAAACACAACGATCAGATAATCCTCCACAATGGCCAAACCCACAGGCTGCTATCTATAGCAGCCTCACTAATGACCACAGCCCCACCCAACCACAGGTGGCCTCATTTTCTTTGATAATATTCTCTCAGTTGTTTCTGCCTATGCATCGCTCTCTGCATGCGTGGCTGTATCATTAACTCTTGTTCTGAATCCAAGGAGGAGCTAGATAATTGATCTCCTTCTGAGCTGTCTGCCCCACTCTCCTCCTCCCTGTCACTCATGTCTTCTTGGTCAGAGGAGCCTTCATCAGCAGATTCCACCGGGGGGGGGGGCAAAACAGGCCTGCAGCATGTGGATGTCTCCCCCACATCCACAGTCCTTGGGGCAGGAGCTGGGCCAGAGCTAACCACAACAAGAAGTGACAACCCTCACCCTTGAGCTGAACCTGGAAGCAAATTGTCAGCCAGTGCAGTTCCCACAAGAGATGTGCAAATCTTGACATGCACAGAACCACATAGGCTGCCCCATTTTGTGAACCATAGGAAGATTGTGGAGTCTTCTTGTGTTGTTTATAGAAACATACACAGGAGCTTTGACCCCTCGGAAGCTAAATTGAAGCAGGAACCAATTTTAGGGTCCCCTTCCCACCGAAGAAGAGTAAGGTTGCCCCGCTTTTTATCTTTCCTCGCAAAATGTCATCTGGAAAATCCTTTTGGAGAAATTCCTGGCAGGACAAATACCTGGGCATTTTATAAATCTGTTGAAGAGTATTTACTTCTCCAAAGAACCCAGATCAATAGTCCCAGCTTTTTTAATAATTAAAAATGTGTATTTCTGTAATCGCCTATCGATTTCTCCATTTGGCTTGCGAAGCTTTTGCAGAAGTCAGTTTCCTTGCGGGGGGCAGCAGGCGTTTGCTTTAGTTAATGCTGGTCTTTCCCATCAGCTGGAACTTTTTTCTCATTTATTTATCGGTGGGACGATGTTGACAGGAGTGACTTTAGAACGGATCCGTTCTGGGACTTGAGATAAAGATAACCATTGGTGTGATTCCGAGGTGGTTTTCCACTTGGCCTTCTTTCATCATTAAAGTCTTGTGAACTCAATCTGTATAGTCTGGAGGACAGAAGGGAAAGGGGGGACATGATCAAAACATTTAAATGTGTTAAAGGGTTAAACAAGGTCCAGGAGGGAAGTGTTTTTAATAGGAAAGTGAACACAAGAACAAGGGGACACAATCTGAAGTTAGTTGGGGGAAGGATCAAAAGCAACATGAGAAAATATTATTTTACCAAAAGAGTAGTAGATCCTTGGAACAAACTTCCAGCAGACGTGGTAGATAAATCCACAGAAACTGAATTTAAACATGCCTGGGATAAACATATATCCATCCTAAGATAAAATACAGAAAATAGTATAAGGGCAGACTAGATGGACCATGAGGTCTTTTTCTGCCATCAGACTTCTATGTTTCTATGTTGTGTTGCTATAAAATAATTCAGGTTGTCACGCAACGAACACCATTGTCGGTATCGAAGCACACAGAACACACATGTTTAATGTCATATGTAATGTTTCTTATATATTTATCCATCATAAGATTGTGTATGTGTGTAGGTATGAACCACAATTGAACCCAAAATTCCTGTGGCTAAGCAAGGCAGTTGTTAAGTAGGTTTTGACCCATTTTACAGACTTTCTTGCCACAGTTGTTAGGTGAATTACTGCAGTTGTTAAGTTAGTAACCTCAGTTGTCAAGTGAGTCCAGATGAGTTGAGGACTTTCTTGCATGCAGGCAAATTGAACAAATACAGTGGTACCTCATCTTACGAACGCCTCTTCTAACAAACTTTTTGATATACGAACCCAGTGTTTAAGATTTTTTTGCCTCTTCTTCTGAACTATTTTCACCTTACGAACCCAAGCCGCTGCTGCTGGGATGAAGGGGTTTCTTTTTTCCCCTTTTTTGAAGAAAGAAAAGGGAGGGGCGGCTTGGAGGGGGAAAGAGTTTGCATTTAAAAAAGTAGGAGAACAGCGTGCTTGCACAGGCACTGAAAGGGTGTCTTTTGAAGACAGAAAAGGGAGGGGCGCCCCCCTTGCCTTTCTTCCTTCCCACTCACCCTTTAGCCTAGCCTTGCTTCTTCCACCCGCCCCCTTTAGCTGCTCCTCCCTGCCCTCTGTTCGCCTCCCTTCTAAAGTTTGGGATTTTCCTGAAGGATTTGCACGCATTATTTGCTTTTACCTTGATTCCTATGGGAAACATTGTTTCGTCTTACGAACTTTTCACCTTACGAACCTCCTCCTGGAACCAATTAAGTTCGTATGATGAGGTACCACTGTATTAGCTCAAAGGTATCCTCACTTTTGCAAGGGAATTTTGAAAATCCTTCCTTCCTTCCTTCCTTCCTTCCTTCCTTCCTTCCTTCCTTCCTTCCTTCCTTCCTTCCTTCCTTCCATCCATTCCTTTCGATGTTATTTTAACTTTGTATGCCTCCACCTCAATTTACAGAACTTAATGAGAAATTTGTTTATTCACTAAAATATCTGCAAACCTAAATATTTTAAACCTGGCATGCGTGGTCTCATAATAAATGAGAATCCCATTTCCCCATATATTTCCGATCCAGTGACATTTACAGTGATGAGAAAAATGGGTTTCCGCTCTCAAATGATGTGTGAATTTAGTGTCCTCGTAAATGAGGCTTTGGTTCTTGACATCCTTTGTCTGTCATCTCATTCCGGGGATATTTGTCTCAGTCTTGATTTCCTCTTTGGTATTTCGGATTTAGACCCCTCCCGTGTGTAAATCCAAATGAAGAGAGGGGAAATGTTTGGGAGAAAGAGAGGAATGTATAAAGAAATCTAAAAGAAGAGTGTGTTGACGTACTGGACTTTTTACGAGATAGGAGCTGTAATGCTTCTATACTTTTTGATCGTCTGTTTCCACAGATAAATTTTTGAATTTGCTGCAGCTCAGTTCTGTGTAGAGCTTGTTAGCAGCATGCCAGGGATTTTACTCAAAGCACTAGCAGCAGAGATACATCCATTCTTTTGGGCTAGCCGTGATAAGGAAGCAGGGAATCAAAGCTTTCAGAAACCTGCCCTTTCTCTTTTACATTGGGTTGATAGTCTCCTGTCTGCTCCCCTCCCTTAGCTTCCTTCAGTGTATACCTTAGTCAATCCTTGGCTTCGTATATCAGTGAATCCAAAAGAGATTTATGTGGCTTGGGTGTTGGGTGGATTAAAACAGAATAACAGAATTGGAAGGGACCTTGGAGGTCTTCTAGCCCAACCCCCTGCTCAAGCAGGAAACCCTATACCAGTCTCATAGAAACCTAGATGACTGACGGCAGAAAAAGACCTCCTGGTCCATCTAGTCTGCCCTTATACTATTTCCTGTATTTTATCTTACAATGGATATATGTTTATCCCAGGCATGTTTAAATTCAGTTACTGTGGATCTACCAACCACGTCTGCTGGAAGTTTGTTCCAAGCATCTACTACTCTTTCAGTAAAATCATATTTTCTCATGTTGCTTTTGATCTTTCTCCCAACTAACTTCAAATTGTGTCCCCTTGTTCTTGTGTTCACTTTCCTATTAAAAACACTTCCCTCCCGGACCTTATTTAACCCTTTGACATATTTAAATGTTTCGATCATGTTCCCCCTTTTCCTTCTGTCCTCCAGACTATACAGATTGAGTTCATGAAGTCTTTCCTGATACGTTTTATGCTTAAGACCTTCCACCATTCTTGTAGCCCGTCTTTGGACCCGTTCAATTTTGTCAATATCTTTTTGTAGGTGAGGTCTCCAGAACTGAACACAGTATTATTCCAAATGTGGTCTCACCAGTGCTCTATATAAGGGGATCACAATCTCCCTCTTCCTGCTTGTTATATCTCTAGCTATGCAGCCAAGCATCCTACTTGCTTTTCCTACCGCCCGACCACACTGCTCACCCATTTTGAGACTGTCAGAGATCACTACCCCTAAATCCTTCTCTTCTGAAGTTTTTGCTAACACAGAACTGCCAATGCAATACTCAGATTGAGGATTCCTTTTCCCCAAGTGCATTATTTTACATTTGGAAACATTAAACTGCAGTTTCCAGTTTCCCTTCTTTAAAACTTCCAGTGTTCGAGCACCCACAACTTCTAGTAACAGGTCGTTCCACTGGTTAATTGTTCTAACTGTCAGTAAATTTCTACTGAATTCCAGGTTGCTTCTCTCTGTCGGGGTTCCAAATAGCATGCAAAAATTAAATCAGAGTCTGAGGCAAAGCATTCCTCAAAGTTCCAATTTAAGATCCCCAGGTGTGTTAGAAATCAGTCATACCCATTCAAACAACAGCCATACAAACATTTGTTGGCCAGGGGGCTGAGATCTAATCGCCTCAAGCCTGGTGGCATAAGTGAGTCTTAAGACTCTTGCGAAAGGCGAGGAGGGTAGGGGCAGTGCGAATTTCCAGGGGAGCTGATTCCAGAGGGCCGGGGCCCCCACAGAGAAGGCTCTTCCCCTTGGCCCTGCCAGGCGACATTGTCTAGTTGACGGGCCCTGGAGAAGGCCGACTTTGTGGGACCTAATCGGTCGCTGGGTCTCATACAGCAGAATGGCTGTCCGGTCTCTTTTTAGAAGCTTCCAATGTTCCACTGGTTAATTGTTCCCACCGTCAGGAAATTGCTTCTCTCTTGTGGGAACTGAATTTGCTACTTAGTGGTTGAGCTCTCTGCAAGCTTTTTTTGGCTAACAGTTTAAAATGGGGCTTGCATTTTTACATTGAAGTTGTTGGGGGACCAGTAGTCACAACCACAGTTAAGCCCAAAGTTTCTATTTGCTAAGCAAGACAGTGGAGTGAGTTTGGGTCCCGTTTGTGATCTTTCTGGTCACAGATGTGAAGGGAACCCCTGCAGTCGTTAAGTTAGTCACACACTGGTTAGGTGAATTGGGCTTCCCCATTGACTCTACTTGTCAGAAGGTCACAAATAGGGATCACTTGACCAAGGACATGGCAACAGCCTGGAAAGACGGTGTTTACAGGTTGACTTATTTTATTTATTTATTTATTTATTGGATTTATATGCCGCCCCTCTCCGAAAACTCGGGGCGGCTAACAGCAATCGTAAACAGTGTACAATAATAATCCAATACTAAAAGCGAATTAAAAAAACCCTTAATATAAAAAACCAAACATACATACAAACATACCATGCATACAATGGTAAAGGCCTAGGGGGAAAAGGAATCTTAATTCTCCCATGCCTGGCGGCAGAGGTGGGTTTGAAGTAGCTTACGAAAGGCAAGGCGGGTGGGGGCAATTCTAATCTCTGGGGGGGAGTTGGTTCCAGAGGGCCGGGGCCGCCACAGAGAAGTCTCTTCCCCTGGGTCCCGCCAAGTGGCATTGTTTAGTTGACGGGACCCGGAGAAGACCCACTCTGTGGGACCTAACTGGTCGCTGGGATTCGTGCCGCAGAAGGCAGTCCCTGAGGTAATCTGGTCCAGTGCCAGACTTGATCAAAGTGTATAAAATCATGCATGGGATAGAAAAGGTGGATAGAGAAAAATTATTTTCTCTATCACAGAATACTAGGATGAGGGGCCCCTCCCTAAAGCTCATAGATAAGAAAGCGAGGACGAATAAAGGGAAATATTTCTTCACCCAGAGGGTCATTGGTTTATGGAATTCCCTTCCAGAATAAGTTGTGACAGCTGTCAGCCTGGATAGCTTTAAGGCAGGATTAGACAGATTCATGGGTGCCAAGTGGTTATTGAAACCAACTATGTTGGTTGAGGCAGGCAGGGTTCCCTTGAGTACCCTTTGTTGGGGGTCAAGGGAAAGGGAGGGTTTTGCCTTCTCTTTCTGCTCAAGATCCCCATGGACAATTGGTGGGCCACTGTGGGATACAGAATGCTGGACTCGATGGGCTTTGGCCCTATTCAGCAGGGCTCTTCTTAACAGTCACAACAAACATGAGTTGTTTGCCCACAGTCTGAACTTCCATAACCTGACTATGGGGATGCTGTAATGCATGTAAGTCTGTAAAACGGTCGTAAGTCACTTTTTTTCAGTGCCTTTGTTACTTTGAATGGTCACTAAATGAATATTCGTAAATCAAGGACACCTTCTCTGTGCCATTTCAGAATGGTCTCTTGAGAGAGCTTAGCTTGTTTGCTGTAGAAACTACAACTGCTCAAACCTACTTCAGAATCAAAGCCGTTGCTGTCATCCCTGCACCTTTTCTTAAGGGGTGGTGATGAGGAGATTACAAGTGCACTTGATCAAAGAGATCAAAGCCATCTGGGAGAGACAGTCCTTCCTTCACGTAATCCAGTCTCAAGCCAGGAAGGGCTTTAAAGGTGACAACCAACACCTTGGCCACCCGTGCACCTCACAGAGTAGAGATGTTACATGCCCCACATAACTGGCATCATTTACTGCCTGCGTTGTGTCCTCCTGCACCAGTTGAAGCTTCCGAGTGGTCTTCAAGGGTAGCCCCACATTGTGGTGGCTCAGTGATTTTCATAATCCAGTTAGCCAGGTTTGTTGGAAACGTGTCCAGGAGAGATCTAACCTAGAATTATGGAGAAATTTCCTGACAATGAGAACAGTTAATCAGTGGAACAGCTTGCCTTCAGAAGTTTTGGGTGATCCAACACTGGATGCTTTTAGGAAACTGAACAATCATTTGTTTGAACTGGTATAGGGTCTCCTGCTTAGACAGGAGAATGAATGGACTAGAAGACTTTTAGGGTCCCTTTGAACTCGGACATCCTGTATTCTGCTAAGATATGTTGACAATATGAAAGATACATAAAGCACTCCTCCTTGAATACCAGCCTGAGTCTTGCCAGTTTGTCTGTGTGCAGAGATAATTGGTTTATATGTGAACTAGTAGCTGGATACCCATTTCGCTACAAAACTATGTGATCGGGCTTGATAAATTGACCGTTAAAGCTTGAAAATTAATGAGCAGTTCTCATCAGGCTTGGTACATTGACACTTAAAGCTTGAAAATGTATGTAGAATATGCAACTCCTTAGCATTAGAGTGTGTTAATGTAAGGCAACTGGCAGTTGGAACAGAGTTCTTTTCAGTTGGGGAGGGGGAGTACAATGTCTAAACTCCCAGCCTGCAGACCAGATGAGTCACGGGCTGGCCGCGCCCAGGCCCGGTTTAGCCAAGGGGTTACATCGGAGCATGTTAATATAAGGCAACTGGCAGTTGGAACAGAGTTCTTTTCAGTTGGGGAGGGGGAGTAGAATGTCTAAATTCCCAGCCTGCAGGCCAGATGAGTCACGTGCTGGCCGCGCCCAGACCCGGTTTAGCCAAGGGGTAACATCAGAGCATGTTAATATAAGGCAACTGGCAGTTGGAACAGAGTTCTTTTTGAGGTGGGGAGGGGGAGTAGTATATCTTATTATCAGAGTGTGTTAATAATAGTATAAAAAATTTGCTTCCTGCCCTCTTGGAAACATAAATTTCTCCCTTCTCTCTTTTCAGATCACCCAGGAAGCTGGAGAATTCATGATAACATTTCCTTACGGCTACCACGCCGGGTTCAACCATGGATTCAACTGTGCAGAATCCACCAATTTTGCCACCCTGCGATGGATAGATTACGGCAAGATGGCTACCCAGGTCAGTTCCTGCCACCTTTCCAGGCTCATGCAAAGAGAATTAGAAAAAACAAAACAAAAGCGATGTGCATTGCAACCCACAGCTTGCAAATTGGGGCCAGATTGGAGCGCGTATCCCTGATTTTCGCTGTTTTCTTCCATGAGAATCAACTTCATTTTATCTGGGTTTCCTCCTTTAACACCTGCAAAGTCTAATTTCCCCAGTCTGCTTCTGCTGGGAAATCAGGCTTAGCCGTGGAGGAGATAATCAGGGAATCCCGGAGGAAAAGAATCAAATTGACACAAGAGAAAGTGTTTCCCCAGGGCTGGTTTCAAACTTGCAAACTATTGTTCGTTGGGTGTGTGGATTGTGTTCACTGAGCAGAGAAGGTAATGTCAGGCTTGTGTTCCAAGCCTCAGATTACAACTACATCTAAGCGTTCCTTCTGTTGTTAATGAAAAGAAGATAGAGAAATAATGGTGTATCTCTTTGATATTCTTAAAATAGATCTGGTGCTAGCTCGCGTCACTTTTCTCTTGCTACCTGATATTAATTATTATTTTTCCTTCATTGCCTGGAGATCAAACAGTCCACATGGTTCTGTCTTTTTACTGCCTCCCCCTCTCATACAAACACTTTGAAATAGGAGAGAGAGAGAGAAAGAGAAAGGAGAGAGAGAAAGAGAGAGAGAGAGCACAAAATAAATAAGGATACTAAAGATAAATAAGGCATCCAGCCCAGAGTTCAGATATGTGATTGCTATCCCCCTGACTGATTTGTTTAACCAATCCCTTTTAACAGGAAATGTTCTTGGGGATTGGAGAATGGCCAGTGTTGTGCCTATCCACAAGAAGGGCAGTAGAGAAGAAGCTGGTAACTACAGGCCAGTTAGCTTGACATCAGTTATAGTTAAAATGATGGAGACTCTACTCAAAAAGAGGATAAATCAGCACCTAAAAATCAATAACTTATTGGACCCAAATCAGCATGGCTTTACTGAGGGCAAATCATGTCAGACTAATCTCATTGATTTCTTTGACTATGTCACAAAGGTGTTGGATGAAGGTGGTGCCGTGGATATTGCCTATCTGGACTTCAGCAAAGCCTTTGATACAGTTCCACATAAAGAGTCGATAGATGTTAGTGAAGATTGGACTTAATCCCTGGATAGCTCAGTGGATTTGCAACTGGCTGAAGCGTAGACATCAGAGGGTTGTTGTTAATGGCGAGTATTCTGAGCAGAGACAGGTTACAAGCGGTGTGCCACACGGGTCTGTTCTGGGTCCTATTCTTTTTAATATGTTTGTGAGTGACATAGGGGAAAGTTTGGTAGGGAAGGTTTACCTATTTGCCGATGACTCTAAAGTGTGCAATAGGGTTGATATTCCTGGAGGCGTTTGTAAAATGGCAAATGATTTAGTTTACTAGATAAGTGGTCAAAGCAATGGAAACTGCAGTTTAATGTTTCCAAATGTAAAATAATGTACTTGGGGAAAAGGAATCCTCAATCTGAGTCTTGTACTGTTAGCAAAAACTTCTGAAGTATCTGAAATAATATTAAAAAATAGCACTTTTAAATCAAAGGATGGTTTTTTCCACCCCAATCTACCTTTCAGCATTTTCTGCTTTCTGGCATAATTTTTTTAAAAAGATTTTTTTTCCTCAACTGAAGCTAGCACAGGCCATTTAGAATTTGGCCTGAGGGGGCCGAGAAGATCTTAATGCTCTGATTTTGGGAAGGGACTCGATCATGTAAGGAAAGCGTATCACGCCACTTAATTTTGAAGTGATTCTGAGTTTGAAGTGTCTGCGCACTTTTCCTTGCTTTTATGCTACCATCGAAACCACCTGGGCAGCTGTAGGCAATGGCCCACATCTACGCTGCGAGCTGGTTATGCAGGTTTTAAGCCCACAATGTCTCGGTCTGTCCTGCCGGCCTTCAAAGCACAGCAGCTTCTCATGGAAATTTTGATGACAGCTTGAAGGACCTCAACGTTGGCAGACAGCATAAACTCTGAGATTAAAAGCAATTTTGGGCTTAGCCAGGTTTGTTCGCAAACAATTGACATTGTTGGGAGCTGTAGCGTGAAATTACTGAACAAGCCCTGATAGGCAGAGATTCTAAGATACTTGAGGGAGAGAGAAGTTGGCAAGACATCACCCTCTTTTCTTATCTATCTATCTATCTATCTATCTATCTATCTATCTATCTATCTATCTATCTATCTATCTGTTGTGATTCAGCCTGAGGCTGCTCAGGGACCAGCTGTGTCTCGGCTGGCTCCATGCCCGGAGGAGGATGACAGCACAGAGGAGGGGGCTGAACAGTCGGATGGGGGAGAGGAGAGTCAGGAATGGGATGAAGGAGAACAGCATGAGAGCCCCGGGGGGGGGGGGGGGCTCTCCCCAGCCAGTAGCTTGGAGGCATTAGGTGATGACGCACAAGCTGTCATTGACATGAGACAGAGACGTTCACAGCAACGAAAGGAGCAGTTAAAGAAATATTTTCACCATTGAATTAGAAACAGCAGGGTTTGGGTGTGGTCCTCATCAGCAGGGTTTAAAAGGCAGGCAAGGCCTTGAAGCCATGTGGAGTGTTATCAATTGGAGTTGCGGTGACCTGTTTTGATTCTCAGCGTCTCTGATCTTGGTTTGTGGCCTCGCAGTCTGGAAGACTCGTGGGAGGCGTCTGTTTGCTATCTACAGCTTGGTCTTGGCAGCAAGAATCTGGTATTGCTTCATGGACTATTCCCTTCGTGTATATATTTGAAGTTCCAGCATTTTTCCTGTTTGTAAGGACATTTTCTGTTACCTGTGTTTTCCTTGAATTATATAAACTGCCTTTGCCTTTTACCAGTGTGTCTGGCTTCTCCTTTTGGGTTGGTATTGGCTTCTGGAGTGACCCAGACAGAACACTATCTATCTATCTATCTATCTATCTATCTATCTATCTATCTATCTATCTATCTATCTATCTATCTATCTATCTATCTACCTACCTACCTACCTACCTACCTACCTACCTACCTACCTACCTAATCTATTTATTTATTGGATTTGTATGCCGCCCCTCTCCGTGGACTCGGGGCAGCTAACAACAGTGGTAAAAACAGCATGTGGCAATCCAATACTAAAACAGCTAAAAACCCTTATTATAAAACCAATCATACATACAAACATACCATGCATAAATTGTAGAAGCCTAGGGGGAAAGACTATCTCAGTTTCCCCCATGCCTGACGGCAGAGGTGGGTTTTAAAGAGCTTACGAAAGGCAAGGAGGGTGGGGGCAATTCTAATCTCTGGGGGGAGTTGGTTCCAGTGGGCCGGGGCCGCCACAGAGAAGGCTCTTCCCCTGGGTCCCACCAAACGACATTGTTTAGTTGACGGGACCCGGAGAAGGCCCACTCTGTGGGATCTAACTGGTCACTGGGATTCGTGTGGCAGAAGGCGGTCCCGGAGATAATCAAACTATTTATTCGTTCCTTCTTGAAGCATTAGGCACCAAGGTTTGGCTTTCCTTCAGTAAGAATAGAGTTAAAGTAGGATTTCTAATACCAATGGAAGAAAATACAGTGGTGCCTCTACTTATGAACTTTTCTAAATAATAACCGGGTGTTCAAGATTTTTTTGCCTCTTCTTAAGAACCATTTTGCACTTACAAACCCGAGGCTCCAAAACTGTAACGGGAAAAGGCAGGGAGAAGCCTCTCAAGGAATCTTCTGGGAGGAAACAGGGCCAGAAAAGGTAGGGAGAAGCCTCCCTGGTGCCCTCTAAAGCTGATTGTTTTCTTAATGCGTAATACTATCAGTGTATCGGTGGTTATTGAAACGGGTGTCCATGTGCCGCCTCTGTGTTGGTTGAGGCAGGCAGGGTTCCCTTGTGTACCATTTGCTGGGGGTCAAGAGAAAGGGAGGGTCTTGCCTTCTCTTTCTGCTCAAGATCCCCATGGACAATGGGTGGGCCACTGTGTGACACAGAATGCTGGACTCGATGGGCTTTGGCCTGATTCTGCAGAGCTCTTCTTAGGTTCTTATGTTCCCTCTAGGAATCTCCTGGGAGAAAACAGGGCCGGAAAAGGTGGGGAGAAGCCTCTGTGGGGGTTGTGGGACGATGCTTTATTTTCCCTGCTACAAAATCCCTTTCTGTTTCTCCTCGATGTCCCAAAATTTACCCACTACTACTAAGCTCAGATAATGATACGGTGGTTTTTTTCCCCTTTCTCCCCGCACAATTGTGATCCGCCCAGCAGCCTGCTGAGAGTGCAGCAAGTGACTGATTTTTAACACTGGCCATGTTTTATAAGTCGCCAGTTCCATTAAAATAAAATGCAAGCAATACATAAATATTCATGTTCCCCATATAAGCTTTTTGTTTTGATATTTTTAAAAAGAGTGCTCGCTTCTAGTTGGCTAAAAGTTCCGTCCTCTCCCTCTCTAAGAAAAAAAAAAGGGGGAGAATCTTGCTGACTGCGCGCCCCTGCAGACAGACACACACACACACACACACACACACACACACACACAGGGTCAAAATATCCAGCGTCTTGAAACATTTCATCTAATTCCGGCTGGTAAATTATGTGCTGCAATTGAATGATTACCGCAAGGCCCGAAAGAAGCAGCATTAATAACTCACAGGGCTGCCAACTACGGCAGTCTCAATTTGCTTTACAAACAAACGGGGGAATTTAAATGATCAGCTCATTAGAAGCAAGTTCTCCCCCGCCCCCCCCAATATTAATGATTGGAGCCAGCATCAGTATTAGCAAGACCTGCGGGCCCTTTAACTACAGGAGCCAAGGCCCCAGATCAGGTTTTGGGAACACAGGTGGAGTGATCACCTGGGCTGGACTAGAAGACCTTCAAGGTTCCTTCCAGATCGTGGGGGTGGAGTGGATGACTAAGTAGGTCTTTCTAGTGCAGTCAGGCGGTAGGGAAAGCAAGTAGGATGCTTGGCTGCATAGCTAGAGGAAGCAGGAAGAGGGAGATTGTGATCCCGCTATATAGAGCGCTGGTGAGACCCCATTTGGAGTACTGTGTTCAGTTCTGGAGACCTCACCTACAAAAAGATATTGACAAAATTGAACGGGTCCAAAGACGGGCTACAAGAATGGTGGAAGGTCTTAAGCATAAAACGTATCAGGAAAGACTTCATGAACTCAATCTGTAGAGTCTGGAGGACAGAAGGAAAAGGGGGGACATGATCGAAACATTTAAATATATTAAAGGGTTAAATAAGGTTCAGGAGGGAAGTGTTTTTAATAGGAAAGTGAACACAAGAACAAGGGGACACAATCTGAAGTTAGTTGGGGGAAAGATCAAAAGCAACATGAGAAAATATTATTTTACTGAAAGAGTAGTAGATCCTTGGAACAAACTTCCAGCAGACGTGGTAGATAAATCCACAGTAACTGAATTTAAACATGCCTGGGATAAACATATATCCATCCTAAGATAAAATACAAAAAATAGTATAAGGGCAGACTAGATGGACCATGAGGTCTTTTTCTGCCGTCAGACTTCTATGTTTCTATGTTTCTACTTAGGAAGCAAACACCCATTTAACAGAAAATTGGTCTGCTGAGTATTTGTAGGTAGACTTGGCTTCCAGAGCTGGCTGGGCTGCAGATGGAATGATTTTCCCGTCGAGGTTTCTGTCTTCCTTGCTCTCCTTAGCAGCCAACCAGGGTGGAAAATTGGCTCCGTTTCTGCAAGGGTCGTTCCACCAGCGTTCCATAGGTGTAAATTGGTGGTAAATGAACTTCTGAGCAGGAATCCGGAGGAGGTTGCGTTTACAAAAAATCTTCGGTCATTTTGACGTATGGGAAGTCCTTGATTTACAACAAACAGTTTTGACTGTTCAAAGTTACGTCAGCACTGGAAAAGGGGACTTCAGAAGTTTTGGGTGTTCCAAAACTGGATGCTTTTAGGAGACTGGACCATCATTTGTTTGAAATGGTATAGGGTAGTGATGGCGAACCTTTTTTCCCTTGGGTGCCAAAAGAACGTGGGTGCATGCTATCACTTGTGCGTGAGTCCCCACACCTGTAATTCAATACCTGGGGAGGGCAAAAACAGCTCCCGCCTCCCGGAGGTAATCTGTAGGCCGGAAATGGCCTATTTCCAAACTTCTGGTGGGCCTAGTAGGGTCATGTTTTACCCTCCCCAAGCTCCAAAGTCTTCCCTGGAGCTGGGAGAAGGTAAAAACGCCCTCCCCCATCCCCCCAGAGCCAAAAATCAGCTGGCTGACACCCACATGCATGTTGGAGCTGAGCTAGGGCAACAGCTCATGTGCCAGCAGATACAGCTTCACGTGCCGCCTCTGGTACCCGTGCCATAGGTTCACCATCACTGGTATAGACAGGAGAATGAATGGACTAGAAGACTTCTGAGGTCACAAGGGACCATTTTTTCACACTTACGACCCTTGCAGCATCCCCACAGTCACATGATCAAAATCCAGATGCTTAGCAATTGGCATGTGTTCTGCCTGACTGGCTCAGGCAATGCGTAACAGTCCAAGGAAAAGAAATCAAACACACACGTGCTCTTCTAATCAGCAAACTTGTATTAAATAAACAAAAAAGAGGGTTACTCAAAATAGTTCGTAGTGTCCGAAAACAATGCAAGGTTTACTTTAGCCGCATACAAAAACACAGGAAAAAACAAACAAAGACAACCTGGAATGAGCAAAGACGTTTCAGGAGTCCTTTTGAATCTTTGGAGCAAACAGCAAGTCCCAGAGTTTTCAACTCCCCCTTATCTGAAAAAGCTGGGTTGAAAACTCCAACGGCACGGAACAGAAACTTCAGAGCAGGAACCACAAAATAACACAGATAAACAACCACAGGTTGCCTTGGCCTTTGTTCCCTTTTATCCCTTTAGCCCTCATTAAGGGAACCACACCCAGCCCAGGTGCTCCTATGATGACTTGTAATACTCCTTAAAGCGATCCCTTCTTTGCATAGCTCTTTGGCTACACAGATTAATATATTGATCTGCAGAAGAACCCAGGGACGAAAGACTGTCTGAGGGACTGCATGCCAAATCCCCTGAGCTGTCTGCTGAATCCTGCGTCCCAGTGGCCTTGTCCTCTTAGCTGTCTGCCACGTGTTCCTGGCTGTCAGCCAAGCTTTTGCATTCACTTTGTGCCGCGTCTCTCCCATCTGTGGGAGCAACGGCTGGCCCAGGCCCAAACACAACAGCATGTATTTATGACCATTGCAGTGTCCTGGGGTCATGCAATGCCCTTTTGCAACTGTCTTGACAAGTGAAGTCCATGAGGAAGCCCAATTCTTTTAACAACCGCGTGGTTATCTTAATCGCTTTGGTGATTCATTAACAACTATGACTGTAAAATGGAGAACTCCTTTAACGACTGTCTTGCTTAGCAGTGGAAATCTTGGGCACAATTACTGTTGTACGTCCAGGACTATTTTTCTACCTCCCTTTCCCCATGTAAATGGGAGGAGGAATCGCCTCCTTAATCAAGGGCAGGCCCTGAAAGATTTAAGGATAATAAATGAAATAATTGAAGGAAGCAGAATTGAATCCAAATGAGCAGCTGGCTAAGTATTCAGGGTGATTTACCTGTGGCACAACATGATGTACCTCGAAGGCCCCCGTTTAGAATTGCAGTCAGCAAAAAGCAAGCATCGGCAAATGAATCTATTGATTAAATTTGGATGTAATTAAAACCTGCAGTCTTCAAGCCAGGCAGCCTTTTGCCTAAACAGATCGGTCCAGATAGATGAAAGAATTGGAAAGGAAGAGAAGGAAGGGATTTCATCCTGAGCTTTCAATCAAACGCTTTAAATACTTCAGTGGCATCATTCCCATCACTCTTGAACATTGACTCTGTTAGCTGAACTTAGTGTGACGTCAGAAATTTCTGGATGGAAGTTGCAGACGGAGAGGGGAGAATCTGAAAAAACAGCACGCTATGTGTAGTCTATGGAGATTCTCACTTCTCCAGGTCATGGTTCTTCTAAAGTGTTCTGTCCGGCTCTCTGGTAGACTCCTCCCAAAAATTCACAGGTACAAATTTCAGACACACACACTTTTGAAAATTCAAAACAATGCTCTTTATAATGAAAATTCACTTAAACCAAGCCCTCTTTTGGTAGAGCAAAGAGCACTGGTCTCCAAACAAACTGGTAATTTGTACAAGTCCCTTATCAGTTCTGTGATACTTTGCTTGCAGCTGTGAGGTAATTCACAGTCCTTCTTCTTTCACAAAGTGAAACATACTTTGCTCTGGTTTAGTTTCAAAGCGGGGGAAAATCAGCACACAAAGGTCGAAGTCAGTAAAGCAGTCACGAAACACAAGGATCAGATAATCCTCCACAATGGCCAAACCCACAGGCTGCTATTTATAGCAGCCTCACTAATGACCACAGCCCCACCCAACCACAGGTGGCCTCATTTTCTTTGATAATAATCTCTCAGTTGTTGCTGCCTATGCATCGCTCTCCGCATGCGTGGCTGTATCATTAACTCTTGTTCCGAAT
This sequence comes from Erythrolamprus reginae, assembly GCF_031021105.1. Taxonomy (NCBI): domain Eukaryota; kingdom Metazoa; phylum Chordata; class Lepidosauria; order Squamata; family Dipsadidae; genus Erythrolamprus; species Erythrolamprus reginae. The sequence goes on from NC_091950.1 coordinate 11,702,651, forward strand.
CCAAGGAGGAGCTAGATAATTGATCTCCTTCTGAGCTGTCTGCCACACTCTCCTCCTCCCTGTCACTCATGTCTTCATCAGCAGATTCCAACGGGGACAAAACAGGCCTGCAGCATGTGGATATCTCCCCCACACCCACAGTCCTTTGGGCAGGAGCTGGGCCAGAGCTAACCACAACATAAAGATGCTTTTTCAACAGCTCCAAGAAGGCCCCACACCCATTTGCACCACTCAGGTGACCTTGAGGTCACAGACAAACCTCCAAGCGGCCTCAACAACCCTCTCAAAGGATGCAAATGACCAGCTGTCTGCAAGGAACATAAATCCTTCTGTTCCCCTCCACCCAGTCAGAGCTGAAGAGGCTTCTTGGAGAAGAAGCGAAACCTCTTCAAAGAAAAACGAGAAAGTCCAGTTGCTGGTTTCTCACATAGGCAACCTAAAACCTAAATTTGTTGTAGCTTCTGAATGCTCACTCTCCCCCCCCCCCCAAAAAAAAGTAATAATAATTGTGGAATAGGTTATATCTCTTTCTCAATCCATCAGTTCCAGCTCAGATTTGTAGATAGTATTTTGGAACTTTTTGAAACCGCTGTCTGGTTTTACTCCTTGAGGAATTTACGACATTGACAAATTTGGCCATTTGCATCTCTTATAAACTCCAGATCATTTATAAATCAACTAAAAAGCATCCCTTCCAGTACAATGAAAACTTTCAATTTATTCTTATTTTCTGTTCCTCCTCTAAAACTGGATAATTACGCCATGATGATGATGATGATAATTAATAATTTATTAGACGTATGCTGCCCCTCTCCGAAGACTCGGATGATGATGATGATAATTGATTATGTCAGTGCAACACAGCAAACGAGATCACTATGCTGGATTTCGTATTTCATCACCAGTCGGGCGCTTCCCAAGCTCCTAGGACTGCGTGATGTAGCGGCGAATTATGTTTGCCGATCCCAGTAAAGCGGCCTTTTGCAATTGACAGATGGAGATTTTGTCAATTACGATGGTTTTCAAATGTCCGCTGAGATCCCTTGGCACTGCGCCCAGCGTGCCAAGTACCACTGGGACCACTTTCACGGGCTTATGCCAGAGTCGTTGCAGCTCGATTTTTAGATCTTCGTATTTCACTAATTTCTCTAGCTGCTTCTCCTCAATTCTGCTGTCTCCTGGGATTGCGATGTCGATGATCCATACTTTCTTTTTCTCCACGATTATTATTATTATTATTATTATTATTATTATTATTATTATTAATCTCAATGCTAACTCTTAACAAACGTCTGGGCTTGAGGATGGCCTAATAAACCCCCAGAAGGTTGTTTATTACATTTGGAATATTTGCCACCAACATGAATTTGGATATACAGGGATGATTGTCTGGTGGCTCATAGCTCAGCCTTCTAGAAATACCTTGAGTTGCCTGCGGGTGGTTCCCAAGGCTTAAATCTCCGAATGCACGTCATCCCAGCTGTCTCTTCTGGCTTTTGCCATTCAGATGACCCCATGTGTCCTATTAAAGGGCCCCAGGTCTGCTTGGCAATGTTATCAGCCTCCCACACTCCCCCAGACCAACATCTGCATTCAAGCTTGGGGAAATCCCCAGACAGGATTCTCTTATTGAGGCTGCATGACAAGCAGAGATAACAGTGGACACCAGATGGTGAGAATTCTTTAAATCGGCAAACTAACAAGCCCATCGAAGAATACAAAACTCTTAATAAAAGATGGAAGTACAGTGGTACCTCATGATATGAACCCCTCGTCTTACGAACAACCCAAAATACGAACCCGGGGTTCAGAAAAATTTTGCCTCTTCTTACGAACTTTTTTCTTCTTACGAACCCGCCGCCGCCGCCGAGAAACCCCGCCGCCCGGCTGTCGCTTTTTGAAACAGCGTCCTCCTGAACCCGAACGCCAAACCTGAACTTCCGGGTTCGGCGTTCGGGGGGCCTCCAAGAAGCCCCCCCGGCTGTTTTAAAAGGTGACAGCCGGGTGGCGGGGCTTCCCAGCGGCCTCCCGAATGCCGAACCCAGAAGTTCGGCAAAAGTTCAGGTTCGGGAGGCCGCTGGGGAGCCCCGCCATCCGGCTGTCACCTTTTAAAACAGCCAGGGGGCTTCCCAGCAGCCTCCTGAACCTGAACGCCAAACCCGAACTTTTTTTTTTCGTTGCACGGATTAATTGCTTTTACATTGTTTCCTTTGGGAAACAATGTTTCATCTTACGAACTTTTCGTCTTACGAACCTCCCCCTGGAACCAATTAGGTTCGTAAGACGACGTATTACTGTATAGGTAATCGTTAGCTTATGGCCTCAGTTGAGCCCCAAATTTTCACTGCTTGATTTAAAGGCTTGGATGAACATATGAAGAACGATTGCAGGAACTGAGCATGACAAGTCTAGAGAAAGAAGGACGAGGGACTGGGTAGCAGTTTTCCAGTATCTCAGAGGTTGCCCCAAAGGAGTCAAGCCATTTACCAAAGCAGCTGAGGGCAGGGCAAGAAGCAACGGATGGAAACTTGTGAAGAAGAGAAGCAACCTGGAATTAAGGAGAACAGTTAATAGCTTGCTTCCAGACGTTATGGGGGCTTCATCACTGGAAGTTTTTAAGAAGAGATTGGATAGTCACCTGTCCGAAATGATGAAGGGCCCTGTTGGCAAACCTACGGCACGCATGCCACAGATGGCATGGGGAGCCATATTTGAGAGCACACGAGACGTTGACCTATGTTAGCTCAAGCGTGTTGATTTTCAGCCTTTGGGGAGGCCATGTTGCCATCTGGAGTGCAAAAAAAATGCCCAATGAGCAAACCAGAAGTTCAGAAAAATGGACTTCCGGTTTGCCTGTTGTTCTCCTTTTTGCACTCCGGAAGCTTTAGGAAGCTTCCCTGAAGGCTCCAGAATGCCAAAAACAGCACAACGGGCAAACCGGAAGTCCGTTTTTCTGAATTTCTAGCTTGCCCATTTAGCCATTTTTTCACCTTCCCAGGCTTCAGCGAGGCCTGTGTGGATGCACGAGAACGGGGGTGAATTATGCGCAGAGGGGTGCACATGCATGGGGAGGAGGGAATGGGTGTTGGGACGTGCGCTTGTGCTAGCGCGCGCACACACACACACACACACTCTTTTCTCATGCGAACCAAAAAAGGTTCACCATCACTGATGCAGGGTTTCCTACCTGAGCAAGGAGTTGGATTACAGGACCTCTTGTTGCGGCAAAACTCAGTTGCCAGCAATGTTCCCTCTAATTTTTTTTCGGTGTGGGCGGAAAGGTATAATGTCTCAGCGGCAGTCCCCTTGGGACTGGGCGGCATAGAAATAGATAGATAGATAGATAGATAGATAGATAGATAGATAGATAGATAGATAGATAGATAGGGAAAAAAATCCCTTATTTTTTATTAAAAGAAATTAATAATTAAAAACCCCCAAAATCCATTACTATTAAAACTAAAACAACCAGCAAAACCAAAAACATAACTATTAATAAAAACAGGTGAGGGCTGGGGTTTTTTTCTCTGTTATTATTTAAGTGCTTTTACCATATGCTTTAAATCAAGAGTCACTTCTCTCTCTGTTTCTCTCTCTTTCCTGTCATTCTCTGCCTCAATCATTTTCTCATTTCTCTTTTTTTCTCCCCTTTTTTCTATCATTTCTCTCTCTCTTCCTTCCACTCTCTCTCTCTCTCTGGCTTTCTTCCTCTCTTTCACTCTCTTCCTTCTTCTCTCAACTCTCTCTCTCTTTTCTTTCTCTTTCTCTCTCTCCCCCTCTTGCTCTCTCTCTTTTTCTCACTTTCTCTTGTTTTCTTTCTCTCACTCATTCTCTCTCTCGTTCTCTCTCTCTTGCTATCTCTTTCTCTCCCCCCTCTTTCTCCCTCTCTCTCTCTTTCTCACTTTCTCTGTATCTTGCTCTGTCGCTCTCACTCTCTCTCGTTCTCCAGAGGCCAGCAAAGGTTTTTCTTACTTTGAATGTTCCGGGTGGGCTGGCAGGGGGATGGGGAGAGCGTGCGCCGGGCCACGCGCCCGACATTGAAAATCACCTTTGCCGGCCCCTGCTGTGAGAACGCCTGCCCTGCCTCTCCTGCAGCTCCCTTGCTGAGAGCCCGGGACGAAAACGCTCTCGGTGAAGGGACCGCAAGAGCAGCGGGGCGGGCATTCCCGCTGCGGGAGGAGCCGTGCCCCAAGGCGGGAAGCGGAGAAGAAGAGAGGCGGATCGGGCAGGCGGGCAGGGGGCAGTGGCGAGTAGACAGGGGCGCGAGGGGGCTAGAGGTGTGGGGGGGCGGGGGAGGCCGTGGCTCCGTGTGCACCCTTGGAAAAGGGCGTGTGGGGGGGCCTTTTGGGGTGTGCTGGCGCAGGCGTGCGCAGCCTACAGGAAACGGTGGTTGCCAGTCAAGGGAATGGAGACCACAAGGAGATTGCGTAACTCAAGTTTATTTGATGCATGCATCAGGTTCAGAAGATATAAAAGCAATGTCTGAACATCGTGGATTGTTTTTCAGGAGTACAAAAAACACACAATATCAGCCAATCAGATACTAGTTGTCAACGTTTCTTATACAGAAAGTAAAAAAAGGGTTATACAATGTAGAAGGTGCAGAATGTACAACAAAAAGGAGCTTGCGGTTAGTATGTTATGTGCCTTGAGAGCAGGTGGCAGATCTATCTATACACCATCAAAGCCATGTCCTTTTCCTGTAACACAGCTATGTTCTACCGGATGCAAGGCATAGAATATAAACACAAAATGTACTTTTGTACTCTAAATGTCAAGCATAACTATATATGTGGGGCATAGGTCAAGGCTTAAGAAATGCAGAATTTGGGCTAGCACTAAATATGAATGTATATCTCAGGCTAGCTTCCTCATTTCCCCCCTCTTGGAACTCCAACCTAAATAAAACTATTTGGATGGGGTTCCAATGTTAGCATACCAGTTTCCGCGAAAATAAGTCACCCCCAAAAGTAAGACATAGGAGAGGTTTCATTTCGCAGCATTCCTGAACAGAACATATATAACACTGCTGTCCATAAATTGCATCCCAAAACGCTGCATCAATCAGATTTAAAACACATCCAACACGGTAGTAGTACATAATGGTACAGTAGTAGTAAGAAATTCTTGATAGGATTCACAGTATGTCTGGTTATGCTGATTTGTGATGACAACTACTGTACAGTTTATAATAAATGTTCATTTTTACTTTTCAGCAATAAATGTGAATTCTTCATTGAAAAAAAAAATAAGACATCCCCTGAAAATAAGACGTAGCACATCTTTGGGAGCAAAAATTAATAACGCTGTCTTATTTTCGGGAAAATAGGGTAGTAGTCTGGGAAGGTACTCCACAGGTGTTTAACCTCTCTATTTCCTGGTACAGTGTTCCCTCAATTTCCGCGGGGGATGCGTTCCGAGACCACCCGCGAAAGTCGAATTTCCGTGAAGTAGAAATGCGGAAGTAAATACACTATTTTTGGCTATGGACAGTATCACAAGCCTTCCCTTAACACTTTAACCCCCTAAATTACCATTTCCCATTCCCTTAACAACCATTTACTCACCATTATTACTGGTACTCACCATTGAATAAGACACTTAGTGATCCTGATATTTATAAACATAATTATTTATTAACAATAATTATTTTTTTTGTTATTTATTTGCAAAAATTATTAGTTTGGCGATGACATATGACATCATTGGGTGGGAAAAACCGTGGTATAGGAAAAAAACTGCAAAGTATTTTTTAATTAATATTTTTTGAAAAACCGTGGTATAGGCTATTCGCGAAGTTCGAACCCGCGAAAATCGAGGGAATACTGCAATACAACCAAAACAAAGTTCTCCCTTGATCCGTTGGAGGTCTGTTCCAGCTCTTGATTGATTGATTGATTGATTGATTGATTCATTCATTCATTCATTCATTCATTCATTCATTCATTCATTCATTGATCGATCCTGGGTCCTCTATGGGCAGGAGGTGGTTGTGATCTTACGGTAGTTGCTCTTCTCCGTTTATTTGCATATCGGAACGTTTAAAACTAAATGACTCCCCTTTTGGAAGGGACCTCAACAAGAGCTTTTCAGGAGTTGGGGGGTCAGGAATGGAAACAAGGGGTCAAATATCATCCACCGCCCCTCCCTCCTTCTTCTTCAATCATATGAAGGCAGAACAAGAAACAATGGATGGAAACCAATCGGGAGAAGCAACCTGGAATTTAAAGTGAAAGTTCCTAATTATGAGGACAATTAACCAGTGGAACTACCTGCTTCCAGAAGTTGCGGGTGCTCCATCACAGGAGGCTTTTAAGAAGACACTTGTCTGAAATGGTATAGGGTCTCCTGCTTGAGCAGAAGGTTGGACTAGAAGACCTCCAGAGTCCCTTCCAGCTCTATTCTGAATAGAATAGATTAGAACAGAACAGAACAGAATTCTTTATTGGCCAAGTGTAATTGGACACACAAGGAATTTGTCTTTGGTGCAGATGCTCTCAGTGCATATAAAAGAAAATATAGATTTGTCAAGAATCATGAAGTACAACACTTAATGATCGTCATAGGGGTCAAATAAGCAATGAAGAAACAATCAATATTAATAAAATTCTTAGGATACAAGCAACAAGTTACGGTCATACAGTCTTAAGTGGGAGAAAATGGGTGATAGGAATGATGAGAAAAAAACCTAGTAGAAATAGAAGTGCTGACTTAGTAAAAGGTTGGACACTGTTGAGGGAATTATTTGTTTAATAGAGTGATGGCGTTGGGGGAAAAACTGTTCTTGTGTCTAGTTGTCTTGGTGTGCAGTGCTCTGTAGCGACATTTTGAGGGTAGGAGTTGAAACAATTTGTGTCCAGGATGCGAGGGATCAATAAATATTTTCCCCACCCTCTTTTTGACTCGTGTAGTCTACAGCAGTGATTGTCAACCTTTTTTGAGCTGCGGCACATTTTTTACATTTACATGGGGCACATTGAGGGGGGGGGGAGAGCTAAAAAAAGATTGGACAAAAAAATTCTCTCTCTTCCTTTCGCTCTATTTCTCCCTCTTTCTCTCCCTCTTTTTTTCTCTCTCCATCCCTCTTTCTTTCTCTCTTCCTTCTTTCCTCTTGTTTGCTCTTTTTCTCCCTCCCTCCCTCTATGTCTTTCTCTCTCGCACCTTCCCTCTCTCTCTCTCGCTTTCTTTCTTTCTCTCGCTTTCTCTCTTGTTTGCTTTCTCTCTTGTTTTCTTTCTCTCTTGCTTGCTTTCTCTTTCTCTCTCTCTCTTTCTTTCTCTCTCTCTTGTTTTCTTTCTCTGAGCTTCACGGCACACCTGACCATGTCTCACGGCACACTAGTGTGCCACAGCACACTGGTTGAAAAACACTGGTCTACAGGTCCTCTCAGTCTCTTGGTGATTGGCCCAACGTCTCCCAGTGGGCTTTCATGCTTAAGGCAGGGCCAGAACTCACCACCTTCTGCTTTCTAGCCTGGTGTCACCACTAGATCAAGCTGAATATATGATTTATACATGTCCAGTTTATTGTGTGAATTTATTCTTCTTCCTGCAAGAAACCCCATCCTTTAGTTCAGGGGTCTCCAAATTTGGCAAGCCTGGAGGACTTCAACTCACAAACTTTGCTGGCTGGGGATTCTGGGAGTTGAAGTCCTCCAGGCTGGAAGTTGCCAAGTAAGCTTCGCTTTCCTCCATCTGGCTGCTTGCAAATTCAATTCAATTCAATTTATTAGATTTGTATGCCGCCCCTCTCCGAAGACTCGGGGCGGCTCACAACAACAATAAAAACAGTATAACAATGGAACAAATCTAATAATAAAATTACATTAAAAACCTCCCAACAATTTAAAAACCATACAACACATACATACCAAACATAAAAGGGGTGGCATACAAATCTAATAAATAAATAAACAAACAAACAAACAAAAATAAAATAAAATAAAATATAAGAAAGTCTGGGGGAGATGTCTTAATTCCCCCATGCCTGGCGATATAGGTGGTCTTGAGTAACTTGCGAAAGACAAGGAGGTTGGGGGCCGTTCTAATCTCCGGGGGGAGTTGATTCCAGAGGGCTGGGGCCGCCACAGAGAAGGGAAAGAGTATCTCAATTCCCCCATGCCTGGCGGCAGAGGTGGGTTTTAAGCAGCTTACGAAAGGCAAAGAGGGTAGGGGCAATTCTAATCTCTGGGGGGAGTTGGTTCCAGAGGGCTGGGGCCGCCACAGAGAAGGCTCTTCCCCTGGGCCCCGCCAAACGACATTGTTTGGTCGACGGGACCCGGAGAAGGCCCACTCTGTGGGACCTTATCGGCCGCTGGGATTCGTGCGGTAGAAGGTGGTTCCGGAGGTGTTCTGGTCCAATGCCATGAAGGGCTTTATAGGTCATAACCAACACTTTGAATTGTGACTGGAAACCGATCGGCAGCCAGTGCAAATCGCCTTCTGACCTAGCTTCCTCCTTTTGGTCCGGAGGCTGTTCTGGTTGGGTTCCCCCTTGTCGCCAGGCCGGCTGTGTCTCTTCCCTCCTCCCGCCTCCCAGTCTCTCTTCGCACAGCACGAGTGTCTCTGTAAGTAACAGGTAATGTCTCGATGTTTACCCTGTGCTTAATTTCATTTTTGCATTCCTTCCAATCCCCGCCTGCCTTGGCTGCTCATGGATCGCTCATTACAGGGCCCCTCATGCGGCGATAATGCCACACTGCTGATAGTGCTGAGCGGCTGCTTTCTCCCCCCACCCCCCCAACCCTCTTTTTCCCACCTATCTTAATTTTTTTCAGCTTTTTTCTTTTTTCGGTTTTCCAATCTCAGAGATCATTTTTAAGACTCCCTTCTCTTAATTATATTTCTGCATTGGGGCTCTCTCGGCTCACCCCTCCGGTTCTATTTCTGATACCTAGTCCCAAGATCATAATAATAATTTTAATTAGTACCTTCTGAGACTATTTCCAGTCTTGAGATATTTTGAAGAGCGATTGGTGTATGTGTGTGTATGGAGGGTGGGGGGAATTAGTGTCTAGTGTAAATGCAGAACTGAGACTCTAAAGAAGGTTGTGTTTGCCATTGGATTCTCCTTTGTCCGACATAAGTGAAAGTTAATTGAAACCATGATCTACAGTTTTCTACACATTAAAAAAAAAAAACCTGCACACCTATGGGTTCAGATGGTGTGTGTGTGTGTGTGTGAGAGAGAGAGAGAGAGTATGTTTGTGTGTTCCAGCCATTTTCTCCCATTCCAACAACAGCAATTCTCATTCCTCCTTAGCCAGAAGCTTGTAAGACAAATCTAGTTATGCACCAAAAACAGGAAAATGACTTTTTACCCATCCAAGTATCCACCTTTGTCAAGTTTTGTGTAGGGATCCAATTTTACATTCCTAGAATTGTTGAGGAGTCTTATTTATTTATTTATTTATTCAATTTTTAGGCCGCCCTTCTCCTTAGACTCAGGGCGGCTTACAACATGTTAGCAATAGCAGTTTTTTAACAGAGCCAGCCTATTGCCCTCACAATCCGGGTCCTCATTTGACCCACCTCGGAAGGATGGAAGGCTGAGTCAATCTTGAGCCGGTGATGAGAATTGAACTGCTGACCTGCAGATCTACAGTCAGCTTCAGTGGCCTGCAGTACAGCACTCTACCTGCTGCGCCACCCCCAGCTCTTGCGGAGACTTGCAAAAAGAGGGGTGGATGAAATGGGGGCGGGGGGACACACATAGCGGCTTTAACAATGCATTAACAAAATAACAGAGTTGGAAGGGACCTCGGAGGTCTTCTAGTCCAACCCACTGCTCAGGCAGAAGACCCTATGCCAGGGGTGGCGAACCTTTTTTTCGTCGGGTACCGAAAGAGCATGCACGGGCACTATCACACATGCACGAGTGCCCACACTCATAATTCAATGCCCGGAGAAGGAGAAAATTTATTTATTTATTATTTAGATTTGTATGCCGCCCCTCTCCGCAGACTCGGGGCGGCTCACAACAAAATAAAACAATTCATGACAAATCTAAATTATAGTTTAAAATATTTAAAAAAACCCATTTACTAAGCAAACATACATACAAACATACCATGCATAAATTGTATATGCCCGGGGGAGATGTCTCAGTTCCCCCATGCCTGACTACAAAGGTAGGTTTTAAGGAGCTTACGAAAGGCAAGGAGAGTAGGGGCAGTTCTAATCTCTGGGGGGAGTTGGTTCCAGAGAGTCGGGGCCGCCACAGAGAAGGCTCTTCCCCTGGGGCCCGCCAACCGACATTGTTTAGTTGACGGGACCCGGAGAAGGCCCACTCTGTGGGACCTAATCAGTCGCTGGGATTCGTGCGGCAGAAGGTGGTCTCGGAGATATTCTGGTCCGGTGCCATGAAGGGCTTTATAGGTCATAACCAACACTTTGAATTGTGACCGGAAACTGATCAACAACCAATGCAGACTGCGGAGTGTTGGTGAAACATGGGCATACCTGGGTAGGCCCATGACTGCTCTCGCAGCTGCATTCTGCACGATCTGGAGTTTCCGACACTTTTCAAAGGTAGCCCCATGTAGAGAGCATTACAGTAGTCGAACCTCGAGGTGATGAGGGCATGGGTGACTGTGAGCAGTGAGTCCTGATCCAGATAGGGCTTCCCCTGCCCCCCGGAATTTCTGGTGGGCCCAGTAGGCTTGTGTTTCACCCTTCCCAGGCTGCAAAGGCCTCCCTGGACCTGAGGGAAGTAAAAACGCTTTCCCCCATCCTGGAAGCCCAGAATGCCCTTCTGGACCCTCTGTGTGAGCCAAAAGTCAGCTGGCTGGTATACACATGCCAGTTATGTGAGCTAAGGTGACGGCTTGCGTGCCAGCAAACTCCTTTCTTGCAAACCCCACTGGGGACATTACATAGTTGGGTAATAAAATATCTACAAGAAGACCACCAAGGTTCAGAGTGCACTGAGGACCCCTCACCTACAACATTTCTTCCTGTCTTATTTATAAGAACATAAGAAGAGCTGTGCTGAATCAGGCCAAAGCCCATCGAGTCCAGCATTCTGTGTCCCACAGTGGCCCACCAATTGTCCATGGGGATCTTGAGCAGAAAGAGAAGGCAAAACCCTCCCTTTCCTCTCACCCCCAACAAATGGGACCCAAGGGAATCTTGCCTGCCTCAACCAACATAGAGGCAGCACTTGGACATCAGTTTCAGTAACCACCGATACTCTTGGCATCCATGAATCTGTCTAATCCTGCCTTGAAGCTCTCCAGGCTGACAGCTGTCACGACCTTCTGGAAGGGAATTCCATAAACCAAGGACCCTCTGGGTGAAGAAATATTTCCCTTGGTTTGTCCTCCCTTTCTTACCCATGAGCTTTAGGGAGGGCCCCCTCGTCCTAGTATTGTGTGATAGAGAAAAGAATTGTTCTCTATCCACCTTTTCTATCCCATGCAGGATTTTATACACTTCGATCAAGTCACCCCTTAAACACCGTCTTTCAAGGCTGAAGAGACCAAGGCGTTGCAACCTGGTGTCATAAGGGAGGGGCTCCATTTCCTTCATCATTCTTGTTGCCCTTCTTTGCACCTTTTCCAGTTCCATTATATCCTTCTTGAGGTGCGGTGACCAGACTTTATCGTATTTATCTTCTTAGACAGATACCTTTGTCTACTTTCCGCGCTTTCTTTTCCACCTTCCCCACCCCAACGCCTGTCAAATTCCTTCCCTGGTACGAGAAAGCTGATTAAACATCCCACTCTGAGGACGAGGGGGGGGGATTCTCCCCCTCTCCCCTTTAATTTGTGGGGCGGAGGGAAAGGACCCCTTCCCAGTGACAGCTGGAACGTCTGTCTGCGTTGTTAACGTTCAGCATCTGTACTTTGAGAGGAGCCATAGCTTTGGTGAAACTTCTGAACGGTGTTAATTTAAAAAACGCCCTCGATGAATTGCAACCTAACTCCGAAGAGGGAATATATAAGATCTGCTGTCTCCCGCTGCAACACTTAATGAAAACATGTTTCCCGGCTGGTACATGTGGGTGTATTTGCAATAACTCGGCTTGGGAACAGTGTTTGGCCTGAAGAAATTGCATTAGGGTGCGCGGCGCTCGGTACAGCTTCGCCCGCCTTCTGGTGGAAGGTGGGGGCTCCGAGCCGCTGACCCCGGCCTTGTTCTTATTAATTAAACTCGGATACCGCTGGAGTCCTGCCGACTCAGGGTGATGACGCCTTGGTAAATGGTGTTAAAAGAAACAAAGCAATTATAACACGAGGAAAGAAATAAGGGGATGAAAGACAGCGGCCAGACAGGAGCAAATTTATTTATTGGATGGGTGTCAACAGACTCAAACTCAATCCTGATAAGACGGACTGGCTGTGGGTTCTGCCTCCCAAGGACAATAAGATCTGTCCGTCCATAACCCGGGGGGGGGGATTATTGACCCCCTCAGAGAGGGTCCACAACTTGGGCGTCCTCCTCGATCCACAGCTCACATTAGAGAAACATCTTTCAGCTGTGGCGAGGGGGGCGTTTGCCCAGGTTCGCTTGGTGCACCAGTTGCGGCCCTATCTGGACTGGGACTCACTGCTCACAGTCACTCATGCCCTCATCACCTCGAGGCTCGACTACTGTAATGCTCTCTACATGGGGCTACCTTTGAAAAGTGTTCGGAAACTTCAGATCGTGCAGAATGCAGCTGCGAGAGCAATCATGGGCTTCCCTAGGTATGGCCATGTTACACCAACACTCCGCAGTCTGCATTGGTTGCCGATCAATTTCCGGTCACAATTCAAAGTGTTGGTCATCACCTATAAAGCCCTTCATGGCATCGGACCAGAATATCTCTGGGACTGCCTTCTGCCGCACGAATTCCCAGCAACCGGTTAGGTCCCACAGAGTGAGCCTTCTCCAGGTCCCGTCGACTAAGCAATGACTCGGAGCGGCTAACAACAATATAAAAAGACAATGTAAACAAATCTAATATTAAAAAATAATCTAAAAAACCCCAATTTAGGAGATCAATCATACATACAAACATACCATGTATAAATTCTATAAGCCTAGGGGGAAGAGAAATTTCAATTCCCCCATGCCTGACGACAGAGGTGGGTTTTAAGGAGCTTGCGAAAGGCAAGGAGGGTGGGGGAACTCTGATATCTGGGGGGAGCTGGTTCCCGAGGGTCGGGGCCGCCACAGAGAAGGCTCTTCTCCTGGGTCCCGCCAAACGACATTGCTTAGTCGACGGGACCCGGAGAAGGCCAACTCTGTGGGACCTAACCGGTCGCTGGGATTCATGCGGCATATTAGATCACAATTAAAATTAAAAAATGTCATTTACAGGTAAAACAAGTTCTAATACTGACCATCCTTGACTTTCGACTACAACTGGATCCAGAATTTCCAAGCGAGGCAGATATAACATGAGCCCAGTGAATTTCACGACCACTGTCACCCAACCATAATTTCACTCCCGCGATTTACTTAACAAACGTGGCAAGACAAGCTGCAAAACAGCAAAACTCACTTAGCAACATACATTTTGAGCTCAATTGTTCTTGTAAGTTGAAAACTACCCACCGCAGAGCCTGGAACGGCTTAAGAATAAGTTGGCTGGGAAATTCTGGGAGTTGAAGTCCACAAGTTTTAACGCGGCCAAGATTCAATGCCCCTGGCTTGGACCTATGAATCTGCTGCTCATGTGAATGGGCAAGAATAGGATCCTGCAGAAATGACTTTGAACGGGTCCAAAGACGGACTACAAGAATGTGGAAGGTCTTAAGCATAAAACGTATCAGGAAAGACTTAATGAACTCAATCTGTATAGTCTGGAGGACAGAAGGAAAAGGGGGGACATGATTGAAACATTTAAATATGTTAAAGGGTTAAATAAGGTTCAGGAGGGAAGTGTTTTTAATAGGAAAGTGAACACAAGAACAAGGGGACACAATCTGAAGTTAGTTGGGGGAAAGATCAAAAGCAACATGAGAAAATATTATTTTACTGAAAGAGTAGTAGATCCTTGGAACAAACTTCCAGCAGACGTAGATAAATCCACAGTAACTGAATTTAAACATGCCTGGGATAAACATATATCCATCCTAAGATAAAATGCAGAAAATAGTATAAGGGCAGACTAGATGGACCATGGGTCTTTTTCTGCCATCAGACTTCTATGTTTCTATGACCCCTTTTTCTGAGTTACGTCTGGAGCTGCTCTGCTGCACAAATCCCAGTGACCAGTTAGGTCCCACAGAGTGGGTCTTCTACCGGTCCCGTCAACTAAACAATGTCGTTTGGCGGGACCCAGGGGAAGAGCCTTCTCTGTGGCGGCCCCGGCCTTCTGGAACCAACTCCCCCCAGAGATTAGAATTGCCCCCACCCTCCTCGCCTTTCGTAAGCTGCTTAAAATCCACCTCTGCCGCCAGGCATGGGTGAACTGAGATACTCTTTCCCCCTAGGCCTTTACAGTTTCATGCATGGTATGTCTGTATGTATGTTTGGTTTTATAATAAGGGTTTTTAACTGTTTTATTATTGGATTATTATTATATGCTGTTTTATTGCTGTTGTTAGCCGCCCCGAGTCTGCGGAGAGGGGCGGTATGCAAATTTATTGATTGATTGTTTGATTGATTGATTGATTGATTGGATTTGTATGCCGCCCCTCTCGGAAGACTCGGGGCGGCTAACAGCAATAATAAGACAACATACAATAATAATCCAATAAATAAAATAAATAAATAAACAAACCCCAAATTCCCTCTTTCATGCCCGTATCTGCTAAAAGAGCACTTTGCTTACTTAAGCTCTTTTGCATTGTGTAATTTCCCCCATCCCCTTTCTGCGCCTTTTTCCCATTCGTTGGAGAAGCCCTTGCCTAGAAATTGGTGACGGGGAGCAATTTCTTCTCCTGCCTCTGACTTGAATAGCAGTGCCCTCTGTAAGCCGATAAGATCTCGCCTGCTCAAGTCTTGCTTTTCCCCAGCTGCATTGTCTTCCATTGGCTCCTAAGAAGCTTTCAAATTCTCTCTCTCGGCACTCAATGGGTTCGATTTCCCTCTCTCGGCTTCCCGGTTTCCCCTTTTTATCGGCTGCACGAAAAGCATTTAATTCATCTCTTCCTCCGCTTACTTCAAATCCCCCCCCACCGTTCCATCCGATCCCTTTGACAAACGTTTTCAGCGCCGAACTCGGATGAAACGGCTTTGGTTCCAGGACGAATGTCCCATTTCTAAGGGAAATGCTGTGATGGGTATTTCTAAAACGCCTGTCTTTGAACTCACAATTCTTTGGGCCTTAACATTTATGGTTTTTTTCCTCTCCCTGTATCATTGGGGTAGACTTCTACACCGGTCCAATCTGTAAACCGAAAGTTAGCACCTTTTGTTCCTTGAGCCACAACTCAGAGTGTAACCAGGACTCAAAGGAAACTCTGATAAAACACCAGCTTTCTTAGATTAGACCCCTCAGTCCTCTTCCTCCTCCCCTTCCTCTTTTCCAATCTGCAAACCCCACTTACTTATAGCACTGATGTTGTTGCCTCATTCCGGATAGGTTAGTAAGCTATGTCCAGTCAACGAAGCAGTGGAAGTGATGTGCCGGTGTCTGGAGGCTGTTGGGGTCTGGATGGGTGTCAACAGACTCAAACTCAACCCAGATAAGACGGTGTGGCTGTGGGTTTTGCCTCCCAAGGACAATTCCATCTGTCCGTCCCTCACCCTGGGGGGGGGGAATTATTGACCCCCTCGGAGAGGGTCTGCAACTTGGGCATCCTCCTCGATCCACAGCTCACATTAGAGAACCATCTTTCAGCTGTGGCGAGGGGGGCGTTTGCCCAGGTTCGCCTGGTGCACCAGTTGCGGCCCTATTTGGACCGGGACTCACTGCTCACAGTCACTCATGCCCTCATCACCTCGAGGCTCGACTACTGTAATGCTCTCTACATGGGGCTACCTTTGAAAAGTGTTCGGAAACTTCAGATCGTGCAGAATGCAGCTGCGAGAGCAATCATGGGCTTCCCTAGGTATGCCCATGTTACACCAACACTCCGCAGTCTGCATTGGTTGCCCATCAGTTTCCGGTCACAATTCAAAGTGTTGGTTATCACCTATAAAGCCCTTCATGGCACCGGATCAGGGTATCTACGAGACCGCCTTCTGCTGCACGAATCCCAGTGACCAGTTCGGTCCCACAAAGTGGGCCTTCTCCAGGTCCTGTGAACAAAACAATGTTGTTTGGCGGGGCCCAGGGGAAGAGCCTTCTCTGTGGCGGCCCTGGCCCTCTGGAAGCAACTCCCCCCGGAGATTAGAATTGTCCCCACCCTCCTTGCCTTTCGTAAACTCCTTAAAACCCACCTCTATCGTCAAGCATGGTGGAACTGAGACATCTCCCCCTGCCTATGTAGTTCTAGTGCATGATATGACTGTATGTATGGTTTTTATATTGGGGTTCCTTGCTTTTAGATTTTTAAATGTATAATTGTTATCTTAGATTTTAATTATTAGATTTGTCAATATACAGTGGTACCTCAAGATACGAACCTAATTGGTTCCAGGGGGAGGTTCGTAAGACGAAAGGTTCGTAAGACGAAACATTGTTTCCCATAGGAAACAATGTAAAGTCAATTAATCCGTGCAACAACAAAAAAACCCCCGCAAAAAAACGCTGCCGCCCGGCTGTCACCTTTTAAAACAGCCGGGAGGCTTCCCAGCAGCCTCCCGAACCCGAACGCCAAACCCGAACTTCCGGGTTCGGCGTTGGGAGGCTGCTGAGAAGCCCCCCGGCTGTTTTAAAAGATGACAGCCGGGCGGCGGGGCTTCTCAGCGAAAGTTCGGGTTTGGGAGGCTGCTTTGAGGAGGCGGGGAAGCCTCTTGCAGCAGCTGCCACAGCCGCCGGCTTCCCCGCCGCTTGCCCGCCCAGTATGCTGACCTGCTGCCTCGCGGGGAAGCCGGGCAAGAGCGATCTTCTGCCGGCCATGGGCGAGCAGCGGGGAGTCGCCCATGGCCGGCAGAACATCGCTCTTGCCCGGCTTCCCCGCGAGGCATCAGGTCAGCAAGAGCGATCTTCTGCCGGCCATGGGCGACTCCCCGCCGCTCGCCCATGGCCGGCAGAAGATCGCTCTTGCCCAGCTTCCTCGCGAGGCATCAGGTCAGCAAGAGCGATCTTCTGCCGGCCATGGGCGACTCCCTGCCGCTCGCCCATGGCCGGCAGAAGATCGCTCTTGCCCGGCTTCCCCGCGAGGCTTCCCCCCTCCTCGCCCGCCGCCCGCCCGTCCAGAATGCTGACCTGATGCCTCGCGGGGAAGCCGGGCAAGAGCGAACTTCTGCCGGCCATGGGCGAGCGGCGGGGAGTCGCCCATGGCCGGCAGAAGATCGCTCTTGCCCGGCTTCACCGCGAGGCATCAGGTCAGCAAGAGCGATCTTCTGCCGGCCATGGGTGACTCCCCGCCGCTCGCATTGGGGTGGGGGGGCTGTCAGGACACCCCCCCACCCCAGCACTTTGCATCCCGCCGGCTAAGAGCAATCGGGCAGCAGCTTCTGCCGGACACGGGCAATGAGCGGGACAGAGAAGCGGGGAGAATCAGGAGGCTCCTTTGGCGGCTGGAGGCTGCCTGGCTTTGTGTTTTTGGCTGGGGGGGAGAAGTAGGACCTTCCTAACTCCCTCCCCCCCAGCCAAAACCCCAAAGCCTGTTTGCTGCCACACGATTTAGCCAGGATAGGAGCGAAGTGACGTGGAGGAATGGGGAGCTGAAAGCGGGCGGTTTCAGCTTTCCATCCCTTCATGTCACTTCACCACTAAATCGTGTGGCAGCAAACATGCTTTGGGGTTTTGGCTGGGGGGGAGAAGTAGGACCTTCCTAACTCCCTCCCCCCCCCCAGCCAAAACCCCAAAGCCTGTTTGCTGCCACACGGTTTAGCCAGGACAGGAGCGAAGTGACTTGGAGGAATGAGGAGCTGAAACCGGGCGGCGGCGGCAGGGGGGGGGGAATACGGGCGATGGGTGGGACAGAGGGGCGGGGTTAAGTCTCCTTTGGCAGCTTGGGAACTGCCCGGCTTTGTCGTTTTGGCTGCAGTGGGTGCTGTGGTGGGGACCTTTGGGTTTTTTGGCTGGGGGGGGTAGGTGAAGCACTGGGGTGGGGTGGCCGGCCCTCCTGCCTCCCCCCCCAGCCAAAAACACAAAGCCAGTCAGCCCCCAGCCGCCAAAGGAGCCTGCTGATTCTCCCCGCTTCTCTGTCCCGCTCATTGTCCGTGTCCGGCAGAAACTGCTGCCCGATTGCTCTTAGCCAGCGGGATGCAAAGTGCTGGGGTGGGGGGTGTCCTGACAGCCCCCCCACCCCAATGCTTCACCTCCCGCCAGGCAAGAGCAGAGGGGCGGGGTTAAGCCCACGTGGCTGGGCTCCGCAACAGAGACCCGGCGGGGAGAAGAGTGGAGCCCACATGGCTGGGCTCCGCGACAGAGACCGCCGGCCAGGAAACGGAGCCTACAGGGCCGGGCTCCGCGGCGGCTGCCTGCTGGGCTGGTAAGAGGGGGAACAGAGCCCACATGGCTGGGCTCCGCAATGGAGACCGCCGGCCTTCCCAGGCTGCTGGGAAGCCCCCCGGCTGTTTTAAAAGGTGACAGCCGGGCTGCGGGGCTTTCCAGCAACCTCCCGAACCCCAAACTTTTGCCGAACTTCCGGGTTCGGGGTTGGGGGGTTGCTGGGAAGCCCCCCAGCCCGGCGCTCACCTTTTAAAACAGCCGGGGGGCTTCCCAGCAGCCTCCCGAACGTGGAACCCGGAAGTTCGGGTTTGGCGTTCGTAACTCGAAAAAAGTTCGTAAGAAGAGGCAAATTTTTTCTGAACCCCGGGTTCGTATCACGAGTTGTTCGTAAGACGAGGGGTTCGTATCTTGAGGTACCACTGTATATTGTTTTTGTCACTGTTGTGAGCCGCCTCAAGTCTGCGGTTTTTCTTCAAAGATGTTTTGCTTCTTCAGCTCTGACTGGAGGGTGGGGAACGGAAGGATTTATCTTCCTTGCAGACAGCTGGTCATTTGCCTTCTTTGAGAGAGTCGTTGAGGCCACCGTCCTCGGGGTCACAGTATGAATGGATTTCCAGAAAAAAGTACTGACTACAGAGCCCATTTGCACTTCAGTTTAAGATGCAGATTCCTCCCCAACAGCCTGAAGGGACACAGGGCAGAAAGCCCAGCTCCAACTTCTCAATGACCGAGGTGACCCTAAGGACACAGACAGTTCACCCCTGGCTTCCCCATTGACTTTGCTTGCCAGAAGGTGGCGAAAGGGAAATCACTTGGCCCTGAGACACGGCAACCATCATAGAATCGAATAACAGCGTTGGAAGGGACCTTGGAGTCCAGAGGTAGGCAAAGTTGGCTCTTCTATGATTAGTGGACTTCAACTCCCAGAATTCCTGAGCCAATCATGCTAGCTCAGGAATTCTGGGAGTTGAAGTCCACATGTCATAGAAAAGCCAATTTTGCCTACTCCTGTTGTAGTCCAACCCCCTGCTTAGGCAAGGAATCCTACACCATTTCAGACAAATGGTTATCCAACATCTTCTTAACAACTTCCAGGTTTGGAGCATCAGTTGTGTGTATGTTTTCTTAAATTATGGGTTTTTATTTTTAATTATTAGATTTGTATTGTACATTGTTTTTCTATTACTGTTGTGAGCCGCCCCGAGTCTACGGAGAGGGGTGGCTTACAAATTTGATTGATTGATTGATAGATAGATAGATAGATAGATAAGATTAGATTAGATTAGATTAGATTAGATAGATAGATAGATAGATAGATAGATAGATAGATAGATAGATAGATAAGAGAGAGAGAGAGAGAGAGAGAGAGAGACAGATAGATTAGATAGATAGATAGATTAGATAGATTAGATAGAGATAGATAGATAGATAGACAGATAGATAGATAGATAGATAGATAGATAGATTAGATAGAGATAGATAGATAGATAGACAGATAGATAGATAGATAGATAGATAGATTAGATAGAGATAGATAGATAGACAGATAGATAGATAGATAGATAGATAGATTAGATAGAGATAGATAGATAGATAGACAGACAGATAGATTAGATAGATAGATTAGATAGATAGATAGATAGATAGATAGATAGATAGATAGATAGATAGATTAGATAGATTAGATAGATAGATAGATAGATTAGATAGATTAGATAGATAGATGGATAGATAGATAGATAGATAGATAGATAGATTAGAGAGAGATAGAGAGAGAGAGATAGACAGATAGATTAGATAGATAGATAGATAGATAGAGAGAGAGAGAGAGAGAGAGAGAGAGAGATAGATTAGATAGATTAGATAGAGATAGATAGATAGATAGACAGATAGACAGATAGACAGATAGACAGATAGATAGATAGATAGATATGAAACAGTCACTAAGCCTCTGAATTTTGATCACAGGGATGCTACAGCTCTTGTAAGTGTGAAAAATGGCCGTGAGTCCCCCTTTTTTTTTCTGGTGCCATTATAACTTTGAACGGTCGCTCAAAGAAATGGTCGCACGTCCAGGATTTACCTGTGTGTTGCCGCATGAAATTCACATTACGGTTAGAATAAAGAAAGAAATTTTAAGTGCCAATCACCAAATCACAGCCTTAAACAGCTCGGAGCCACAAATTCTTTGAATTCACCCTTCAAGGCAATTGGAACAAAGGAGAAAGAACTATGCAAATAAATACTCGGAGGTTTTTTTCTCTCGTTTAAAAAAAACCACATGGTTTGACAAAATAAATTTCACACATTGGTTGCGCCGTTTCCAAGACCGTCTTGCCTCTCTCCTCCTTGGTTAATCAGCTTGCTTGCTCTTGAGTGATTACCCAAGCAAGTCCCCAGAGGGGGATGCGTTGTCGACTCTCCCCGAAAAAGGAAAAATTCTAGCTTCTAACCCCATTGAATCAAATTCCGGCTGCCACGATCTCCCTCTTCCCTGCCTCGCTAACTGCCTGATTTATGGGACCGAGGGTGGCTGTAGTAAAAACAAAAAACCTATCGGAGGAATGGTTTGCCTGCAGCAGCTTCTCTCGGTGGCTTACTTACTCTTCTGTCCACCAAGTGGGTAATGGCTCATCTGTCAGCAGAAGGCTGTTCAGAGACTGCTGAGCTTGAAGGGGGGACAGAAGATCAGCTCCTTCAAAATGTACTTGTAGAGTTTTTGAGTCAAGCTGAAAAGGCCGTTAGATTGGTGAGGACGGCAGTGCAGAGTGGTGAGGACAGCTTGCATTGGCTGCCGATCAGTTTCCGGTCACAATTCAAAATGTGGGTCATGACCTTTAAAGCCCTACATGGCATTGGACCAGAGTACCTCCAGAACCGCCTGCTACTGCACGAATCCCAGCGACCGATAAGGTCCCACAGAGTTGGCCTTCTCCGGGTCCTGTCGACTAAACAATGTCGTTTGGTGGGCCCCAGGGGAAGAGCCTTCTCTGTGGCTGCCCCAGCCCTCTTGAACCAACTCCCCCTGGAGATTAGAACTGCCCCCACCCTCCTTGTCTTTCGTAAACTACTCAAGACTCACTTATACCGCCAGGCATGGGGGAATTGAGACACCTTTCCCCCAGGCTTTTTTATACTTTGTTTTATGTTTAGTATGAATGTGCTGTTTGGTTTTTTTAAAATAATGATAGGGTTTTATATGTTTTTTAATACTAGATTTGTTCCACTACTATATTGTTTTTATTACTGTTGTGAGCTGCCTCGAGTGTTCGGAGAGGGGCGGCATACAAATCTAATAAAAGAAGAAAGAAAGTAAAAGAAGAGAAGAAGCTTGCTTGCTTCTCTGCAGGACATGGCCTCTAAGCGATGCTTGAGCAGAGTCCATGGGATTGTCCAGGACATAGAAACATAGAAGATTGATGGCAGAAAAAGACTTCCTGCTCCATCTAGTCTGTCCTTGTACTATTTCCTGTATTTTATCTTAGGATGGATGAATGTTTATCCCAGGCATGTTTAAATTCAGTTCCTGTGGATTTACCAATCATGTCTGCTGGAAGTTTGTTCCAAGCATCTACTACTCTTTCAGTCAAATAATATTTTCTCATGTTGATCTTTCCCCCAACTAACCTGCGGAGTCTGCGGAGAGGGGCGGCATACAAATCAAATAATGATGATGATGATGATGATGATGATGATGATGATGATGATAATAATAATAATAATAATAATTGCTCTGTCGAGCTCTCTGGCAGAATCCTCCCAAAAATTAACAGATACAAATTTCAGACACACACACGTTTGAAAATTCAAAACAATGTTCTTTATACCGAAAATGCAAATAAACTAAGCCCTCTTTTGGGATAGCAAAGAGCACTTGTCTCCAAACAAACTGGTAATTTGTACAAGTCCTTTATCAGTTCTGAGATACTTAGCTTGCAGCTGTGAGACAATTCACAGTCCTTCTTTTTTCACAAAGTGAAACACACTTTGCTCTGGTTTAGTTTCAAAGCGGGGGGAAATCAGCACACAAAAGTCGAAGTCAGCAAGGCAGTCACGAAACACAAGGATCAGATAATCCTCCACAATGGCCAAACCCACAGGCTGCTATTTATAGCAGCCTCACTAATCACCACAGCCCCACCCAACCACAGGTGGCCTCATTTTCTTTGATAATAATATCTCAGTTGTTGCTGCCTATGCATCGCTCTCCGCATGCGTGGCTGCATCATTAACTCTTGTTCCGAATCCAAGGAGAAGCTAGAGAATTGATCTCCTTCTGAGCTGTCTGCCCCACTCTCCTCCTCCCTGTCACTCCTGTCTTCTTGGTCAGAGGAGCCTTCATCAGCAGATTCCACCAGGAGCAAAACAGGCCTGCGGCATGTGGATCTCTCCCCCACATCCACAGTCCTTGAGGCAGGAGCTCGGCCAGAGCTAACCACAACAAATAATAATAATAATAATAATAATAATAATAATAATAAGAAGAAGAAGAAGAAGAAGAAGAAGAAGAAGAAGAAGAAGAAGAAGAAGAAGAAGAAGAAGAAGAAGAAGAAGAACAACAACAACAACAACAACAACAACAACAACAACAACCTCAGATTGTGACCCCTTGTTCTTGTGTTCACTTTCCTATTAAAAACACTTCCCAGGAGGCTACACTTTATTTATTTATTGTATTTATATGCCGCTCATTCCAAAGTGGAGTCAGAGCAGCTAACTTCTTCTCCATAACCGGTTTTCCATTGCTTCTTGTCCTACCATCAGGTACTTTCGAACATGGTTTGACTCCCTCTTCTTTGTGCACCCCTGAGATTTTGGAAGACTGCTATCATGTCTCCCCTGGTCCTTTTTTTCATTAAACTAGCCATGTCATGTTCCTGCAGCCGTTCTTCATATGTTTTAGCCTCCAATCCCATGTCATCATCTCTGTCCCTCTTCTCTGCATTTTTTTCTAGAGATTTTACATCTTTTTTATATCGTGGTGACGAAAACTGAATGCAGTATTCCAAGTGTGGCCTTGCCAAGGCCTTATAAAGAGGTATTAACACTTCCTGTGATCTTGATTCTATCCCTCTGTTGATACAGCCTAGAACTGTGTTGGCTTTTTTGGCAGCTGCTGCACACGGCTGGCTCCTATTTAAATGGTTGTTCTCCATGTGGGACTCCCAAGATCCCTCTCACAGTTACTGTGGAGCAAAGTATCACATCTACTGTACCTGTGCATTTTGTTTCTCTTGCCTAAATGTAGAACCTTGCTTTTTTCACCATTGAACTTCATTTTGTTAGATAGCGCCCATTGCTTAAGTCTGTCAAGATCCTTCTGTATCTTGAGCCTATCTTCTGGAGTGTTGGCTATTCTTCCTCCTGCCAGTTTGATGTCATCTGCAAATTTGATGAGCTCCCCTTCTATCTGCTGATCTAAATCACTGATGAGCTAAATTATTTATTTATTTATTTATTTTATTTTATTTTATTTATTTATTTGTTTTGTCCAATACACAATGAGGGTTTTAGTGGGTATATATCTATATACACATAGTAAAATACATGAAGAAGGTTATAGAGGAGATACTCATAGTAAAATATATCTGAGAAATAATAGAAAAGAAGGTATAGTAATAGAACATATCAATGAAAGAATAGAAGAAGAGATATAGGAATAGAAGAAAGGTATAGGAGATATAGGAGAGCAATAGGACAGGGGACGGAAGGCACTCTAGTGCACTTGTACTCGCCCCTTACTGACCTCTTAGGAATCTGGAGAGGTCAACCGTAGATAATCTAAGGGTAAAGTGTTGGGTGTTTGGGGATGACACTATGGAGTCCGGTAATGAGTTCCACGCTTCAACAACTCGGTTACTGAAGTCATATTTTTTACAGTCAAGTTTGGAGCGGTTAATATTAAGTTTAAATCTGTTGTGTGCTCTTGTGTTGTGGTGGTTGAAGCTGAAGTAGTTGCCGACAGGCAGGACGTTGCAGCATATGATCTTGTGGGCAATACTTAGATCTTGTTTAAGGCGTCTTAGTTCTAGGCTTTCTAGGCCCAGGATTGAAAGTCTGTAATAGCTTTATACCATACAGTATTTTGTGTGTGTGTGGTTGAGGAAATGTTCTTATTTAAATATTTTGTGGCCACAACAGATTAAAAGGGATCCCTGGTGAAGAAAAGTTTGAGATTCATCGTGTCAGATCATTTGACATCAAATTTGCATTGACAGGTAGTGATGACATTGATAAAACTATGGGATCTTTGGTGCTCTCTGACCTTGGTGACATATGACCATTTTTCACATTTACAACTTTTTGCAGCATCCCGGTGATCACATGATCAAAATGGAGGGCTTTGCAATTGGCTCCTATTTCTGATGGTTGTACTATCCTGGGATCATGTTGATCAGAGCCATGTGATCTCGTTTTGTGATCTTCTGATAAACAGAAGCCAGATTCACTTAAGAACCATGAGTCTGCGGAATAGGGGGGCATAGAAATCAAATTAAATAAATAGTAACATAACTATAGCAATTCATTCAACAAATGTGGCAAGAAAAGTCATAAAATGGGGCAAGACTTACTTAACTGGTGCACCAGTTGCGGCCCTATTTGGACAGGGAGTCACTGCTCACAGTCGCTCATGCCCTCATCACCTCGAGGTTCGATTACTGTAACGCTCTCTACATGGGGCTACCTTTGAAAGGTGTTCGGAAACTTCAGATCGTGCAGAACGGAGCCGCGAGAGCCATCGTGGGGCTTCCTAGATTTGCCCACGTTTCTGCAACACTCTGTGGCCTGCATTGACTGCCGATCAGTTTCCGGTCACAATTCAAAGTGTTGGTTATGACCTTTAAAGCCTTGCATGGCATTGGACCAGAATACCTCCGGAACCGCCTGCTACCGCACGAATCCCAGCGACCGATAAAATCCCACAGAGTTGGCCTTCTCCGGGTCCCGTCGACCAAACAATGTCGTTTGGCAGGCCCCAGGGGAAGAGCCTTCTCTGTGGCGGCCCCGGCCCTCTGGAATCAACTCCCCCCGGAGATTAGAACTTCCCCCACACTCCTTGTCTTTCGCAAATTACTCAAGACCCATCTATACCGCCAGGCATGGCGGAGTTGAGACACCTTTACCCCAGCCTTTTTTTTATATTTATGTTTGGGTATGTATATGTTGTTTGCTTTTTTAAAATATGATAGGGTTTTATGTGCTTTTTAATATTAGATTGTTTTCGCTGGAATATTGTTTTTATTATTGTTGTGAGCCGCCCTGAGTCTTCGGAGAGGGGCGGCATACAAATCTAATGAATTGAATTGAATTGAATTAACAGCTGTCATGCCAGGCTTGAAATGTTGGGCTCGTAAATTGTGGTGGTAAGCCGAGGACGAAACTCTTAACAGAGTCAGTTTGATTTCTGCGGGCTCCATAAAAATTCCTCAGCAGTCAAGACATCATTGGATTGGCAGAAACCTGGCAAGTCGTTTTTCTGCTTCATTTCTCTTTCGTAGGCCAAATAATCTAATTATATTCCCATTATTTTCCACTTTTGCAGCCCGGTCCCCCTCGGCAAAGAGCTCGTCTCGGCATGCACGTTCTCTTTCAGATCAAACTCGATCCTAAAATTTGTCTGCTTCCTCTGTATCACTGGTTGCAGCCCTCATTATTATTATTTTATTATTATTTATTGGATTTGTATGCCGCCCCTCTCTGCAGACTCCGGGCGGCTAACAACAATGATAAAAAACAACATGTAACAATCCAATTTAATAAAACAACTAAAAACCCTTATTATAAAAACCAAACATACACACAAACATACCATACATAACTTGTAATGGCCTAAGGGAAGGAATATCCTAACTCCCCCATGCCTGGCGACAAAGGTGGGTCTTGAGTAATTTGCGAAAGACAAGGAGGGAGTTGATTCCAGGGGGCCGGGGCCGCCACAGAGAAGGCTCTTCCTCTGTGGCCCGCCAAACGACATTGTTTGGCCGATGGGACCCAGAGAAGGCCCACTCTGTGGGACCTTATCAGCCGCTGTGATTTGTGCGGTAGAAGGTGGTTCCGGATGTATTCTGGCCCAATGCCATGTAGGACTTTAAAGGTCATTACCAACACTTTGAATTGTGACCGGAAACCGATCAGCAGCCAGTGCAGGCCGTGGAGTGTTGCAGAAATGTGGGCGAATCTAGGAAGCCCCACGATGGCTCTCGCGGCCGCATTCTTCACGATCTGAAGTTTCCTGGCCAGCAATCATATTAAAAGCTTTCCCACAAAATCTAATAGGTATTATTTGGCAATTGACTACTACACTGTATCACAAACGCTTTCTTTTTCTCAGCTCTCTGTGCTGAGCTTTAAAGCAGCCATTGTTCTTATGACTCACGTTCTGATTGTGATTCTGTCTGCAACCTTTCTTGCCTGTAACCTGCAACAATCAGACATCTCAAAGGCTTTAAAGCAGGGGTCTCCAACCTCATAGTTCCCTCTAAGCTGAGCAGTGAGCAATCGCTCACTTAAAAATCATCATCAACTCAGAGTTTTCCAAACCTGCCCACAAGCCGAGAGGGAAAGAGTGAGAGAGAAGGAGAGAGAGAGGAAGAGAGGAAGAGAGAGAAACAGATAGAAAAAAGAGAGGAAGGAAAAGAGAAAGAAAAAGAATGGGAGTAAGGAAGAGAGAAAGAAAATCAAAATCTAGTTTGAAACTAGCTCAACTATTTAAGTGGCATTTTGATAGTGATAGAGTTGCCCTATTATGAGCTCACTGTTATAGACACACAGTACAGTATTTTATTTTGAAATTCTCTGAGGCAAAACAGGGTGGGTTTTTTGTTTGTTTGTTTGTTTGTTTATTTATTATTTCTGTGCCACCCAGTCCCGAAGGGAATGCCGCTCAGACACTATACTTTTCCGCCCGCCCCCCCAAAAAATTAGAGGGAACACTGCCCAACCTTGGCAGCTTTAAGACTTGTGGACTTCAACTTCCAGAACTTATGAAAATTGAAGTCCACAAGTCTTAAAGTTGCCAGGGTTGGAGACCCCTGTTTTAAACATAAGCTAGGCCTTTACAATTTACGCATGGTATGTCTGTATGTTTGTTTGGTTTTTATAATAAGGTTTTTTTTTAGTTATTTTAGTATTGGATTGAATTGTTACATGTTGTTTTTATCATTGTTGTTAGCCGCCCCGAGTCTACGGAGAGGGGCGGCATACAAATCTAATAAATAGATAGATAGATAGATAGATAGATAGATAGATAGATAGATAGATAGATAGATAGATAGATGATAGATAGATAGATAGATAGATAGATAGATAGATTAGATAGATAGATAGATAGATAGATAGAAAGATAGATAGATAGATAGATAGATAGATAGATAGATTAGATAGATAGATAGATAGATAGATAGATAGATAGATTAGATAGATAGCTAGATAGATAGATAGATAGATTAGATAGATAGATTAGATAGATAGATAGATAGATGATAGATAGATAGATAGATAGATTAGATACATAGATACATAGATAGATAGATACATAGATAGATAGATAGATAGATAGATAGATAGATGATAGATAGATAGATGATAGATAGATAGATAGATAGATAGATAGATGAGAGAGAGAGAGAGAGAGAGTATTCTGAAAGATTCTTAGTGTTCCTGTGTAGCATGTTGAGTTTGGGCTGATTTAATGAATCCATCACACAGCTGTACAAGTAGTCCTCGACTTACAACCATTCTATTAGATCAAGATACAGATGCTTGAGTCAGAGTGGCACAATGGTTAGAATGCAGTACTGTGGGCTAATTCTGTCCACTGCCAGCAGTTTGATCCTGACCGGCTCAAGGTTGACTCAGCCTTCCGCCCGTCAGTAAAATGAGGAGCCAGATTGCTGGGGACAATAGGCTGACTCTGTAATTTAGTTTTTACTTTATGGTCATGGAACCTCACACAACCAAATTAAATGCCATCTTCAGGGTATCTAAACTGCTTAGGGAGTGCTGCAAAGCACTGTGAAGCAGTAGATAAGTGTAAGTGCTATTGCTATTGCTTGGCAATTGACTTGTACTTATGACAGTCGCAGTGTCCCCCGGCAGTGAAGGGTTACCAAAATTTACTGCAGTGTCCCAAGGTCATGTGACCTCCCCTTTTGTGTCCTTCCGACAAAACAAGCCAGATTCGCTTAACAACTGTGTGGCTAACGTCACAACTTCGGGGATTCACTTAACAACCGTAGCAAGAAATGTCTTAAAATGGAGCAAACCTCACCTAACCACTGTCTCACTTAACAGGAATGTTGGGCTCTGTGGTCGTCATAAACTGAGGACTACCTGTATTTTACAGAAAATCGGCTTCAGAAAAAAAACTTCTGTGATTCTCACGGTGTTTTTACTTGATTTCCCTTTGCAGAGGGGCTCTTGGTCCCCCCCCCTTTATTTTTTCTCAGGAAGGAGTGTTGTTGTGTTATCAAGAATTATGATCAAGAAAAGGAGTGGACTGATAGAACAGCTGCTCTGCCGTGATCAATGCATCCATTCTGCCAATGTCAGCCCAGCCAAAAGGCTGTTGTGTGGCTGCAGCCTTGGTTTAAATCACTCGGCTGCTTAGCCTGACCCCTTCTTGCTCCTTTGCTCAAGGCTCCCAGGCCTCAGAGTTTCCTCCCATCTCCCTCGCTGCCTCCACCTCTGCTGACCATCCAGCTGAGGTTGCTTTATTACGGTCAACTGCCTTGTCTCCTGGAATTGGTCTGATCAGACTGAAGCAGGATTGCTTGCCAGACAAGCAGGGAAGAGGTTGTAACCAGAATTACAAGTCGTCACGGCCTTGCTCGGCTGGACTGTGAAAAGTTACTCCGACTTTGTTCCATTTGGGTTTCGAAAAGACACCTGTGTACTACAGCAGTGATTTTCAACCTTTTTTGAGCCACGGCACATTTTTTACATTTACAAAACCCTGGGGCACATTGAGTGGGGTGGGTGGCTAAAAAAAGTTTGGACAAATTTTTTCTCTCTCTCTTCCTCCCTTTCGCTCTATTTCTCTCTCCCTCTTTCTCTCTCTTCTTTTTTCTCTCTCCATCCTTTCTTTCTCTCTCCCTTCCTTCCTCTCTTTTTTGCTCTCTTTCTCTCTACCTCCCTCTATGTCTTTCTCTCTCCCACCTTCCGTCCCTCTCTTTCTTTCTTTCTTTCTTTCTTTCTCTCTCTCTTGCTTTCTTTCTCTCTCTTGTTCTCTTTCCCTCTCTTGTTCTCTTTCTTTCTTTCTTTCTCTCTCTTTCTTTCTCTCTCTCTCTCTTGTTTTTTCTCTCTCTCTCTTTCTCTCTCTCTTGTTTTCTTTTTCTCTCTCTTGCTTTCTTTCTTTCTTTCTCTCTCTTTCTCTCTCTCTGTCTTTCTTTCTCTCTCTCTCTTTCTCTCTGTCTTTCTTTCTCTCTCTCTTTTTTCTTTCTTTCTCTCTTGTTTTCTTTCTCTCTCTGAGCTTAGCGGCACACCTGACCATGTCTCGCAGCACACTAGTGTGCCACGGCACACTGGTTGAAAACACTGTGCTACAGAATAGAGCATAGCAGAGTAGAGTGGAATTCTCTATTGGCCAAGTGTGATTGGACAAACAAGGAATTTGTCTTTGGTGCATAGGCTCTCCATGTGCATAAAACAAAAGATGCATTCGGCAGCAGTCCTTACATCCAAGGTTGTGAGTTTGATCCTAGGTAGTGGCCTATACTGTACCTCTCTGGCACACTGAGAATCTATCTGTTGTGAGCTCTGCATTGGCAACAAGAAGGGCATCCGGCCAGTGAACGCTCAGCTCCATCCACCCTGCTGTATGGGATTACCATACCCCCCCCGCCCAAAAAAATATTAAATAATAATAATTATAGCTCTGAGTTGACACGTGGTATCTTTGATACTCCCTGAGCTTGCTTTATATTCTTGAGACATTTCATGACCGAAACTGGGTGAAACATCAGTGATCATGATGATGAAAGCTCAATGACCAGCGATCGATGCTCATCAGTTCTCGGCACTGATGACGTTATTTAGTTTGAGTCCAGATAAACCAGACAGGTTAAATTCTGCTTTATTGTTAAGGCTGCCTTAAACAGAGCTTTGCAAGTCTGAAATCCAATCTTCTCCTCAAGTGATCATAAATACATGCCATTTGCAAAGCTCTTGAATGCTGGACCCTCTGATGGCCATAAATGTAACTACTGGGTGCCAACCTGCTTTTAAACCCCCCATGTAATTTTAGGGGGTCACTAAGCAAGGCAGTCGGTAAGCAAGGACTACCTGTCACTAACTCCTGTTAATTTGCAGCTGCGAGAGCAATCATGGGCTTTCCCAAATATGCCAATGTCACACCAACACTCCGCAGGCTGCATTGGTTGCCGATCAGTTTCCGGTCACAATTCAAAGTGTTGGTTATGACCTATAAAGCCCTTCATGGCACCGGACCAGAATATCTCAGGGACCGCCTTCTGCTGCACGAATCCCAGCGACCAGTTAGGTCCCACAGAGTTGGCCTTCTCCGGGTCCCGTCAACTAAACAATGCCGCTTGGCGGGACCCAGGGGAAGAGCCTTCTCTGTGGTGGCCCCGACCCTCTGGAACCAATTCCCCCCAGAGATTAGAATTGCCCCCACCCTCCTCACTTTTCGTAAGCTTCTTAAAACCCACCTCTGCCACCAGGCATGGGGGAATTGAGATACCCTTTCCCCCGAGGCCTTTACAATTTTATGCATGGTATGGCTGTATGTATGTTTGGTTTTATAATAAGGGTTTTTAACTGTTTTAATATTGGATTGTTATATGCTGTTTTTATTACTGTTGTTAACTGCCCCGAGTCTACGGAGAGGGGCGGCATACAAATTCAATAAGTAAGTAAGTAAGTAAGTAAGTAAGTAAGTAAGTAAGTAAGTAAGTAAGTAAATAAAGATAGATAGATAGATAGATAGATAGATAGATAGATAGATAGATAGATAGATAGATAGATAGATAGATAGATAGATAGATAGATAGATAGATAGATAGATTTTTCAAGCTGCTTTCTCCCCTTGACTTGACTGATTGCAGCAGCCTGGCCTCTCCTCTCTTAGCACCTTAAGTGTGAATTGCCACCCTGTGTTGCCAAGGGAGTTTTCCTTTCTTCATTTGGGTCTGTGAGCTTTGAAATCATCCCTTTAAGACAATAAAGCATCAGGTCTTCAGATTCCTGCTGGTTGTGAGGGTTATTGGCCACTGAGGCTGTGTTTTAAAAAAAAATCCACTCTGACAAGTTGGTAGAAAGGATGTCAATAGATTTCCTTTGGGAACTTCAATGCTGACTCAGCTTAACTTCCTTTTAGGGATTAAAAAAAATTGCTTGGATTCTTTAAGGATGGTCATCAGCACAATTTAGAGCAATTGAGATTAATTAGCACAGAATCTAGATATACATAAAAGCCAAATACCACTCATTCATCACAAAATATCCAGAACTGTAAAGCCTACAAACTTGAAACTTGGCACCAATGCTCCTTTTGCTAAGAAAGAATTTTTCAAAATGATCATTAGATCATTAGTATTTTTAATACAGTATTATATTAATATGCTCTAATTCTAAGGAGTTAGACATTCTACTTCCCCTCCCCACCTGCAAAGAACTCTGTTCCAATTGCTGTATTAACATGCTCTGATGCTAAGGAGTTACACATTCTACATAAATTTTCAAGCTTTAACTGTCAATTTATTAAGCCAGATAGAAACATAGACAATTGATGGCAGAAAAAGACCTCCTGGTCCATCTAGTCTGCCCTAATACTATTTCCTGTATTTCATCTTAGGATGGATATATGTTTATCCCAGGCATGTTTAAATTCAGTTCCTGTGGATTTACCAACCACGTCTGCTGGAAGTTTGTTCCAAGCATCTACAACTCTTTCAGTAAAATAATATTTCCTCACGTTGCTTCTGATCTTTCCCCCAACTAACCTCAGATTGTGCCCCCTTGTTTTTGTGTTCACTTTCCTATGAAAAACACTTCCCTCCTGGACCTTATTTAACCCTTGAACATATTTAAATGTTTCGATCATGTCCCCCCTTTCCCTTCTGTCCTCCAGACTAGACAGATTGGGTTCATGAAGTCTTTCCTGATCAGTTTGATGCTTAAGACCTTCCACCATTTTTGGATCACATAATTTCCTAGTGAACCATGGATATCTCAGCTATTAGTTAAGAATAAAGGAGGTTGCAGATTCTCTTCCCCCCCAATACAGTTTCTCCGCAACTTACAACCCGTAGCTGAGCCCAAAATGTCTTGTCACTAAGTGAGACAGTTGCTAAGTTAACTTTGCCCCATTTTATTATATTTCTGGCCATAGTTGCTAAGTGAATCAATGTGTTAGTCACACGGTTGTTTAAGACAGTGTTTCCCAACCTTGGCCACTTGAAGATATCTGGACTTCAACTCCCAGAATTCCCCAGCCAGCATTCGCTGGCTGGGGAATTCTGGGAGTTGAAGTCCAGATATCTTCAAGTGGCCAAGGTTGGGAAACACTGGTTTAAGCAAATTCAGTTTCCCCGTTGACTTTGATCACATGACCCTAGGGACACTGTGGCCATCATAAATATGAGTCAGTTGCCGAGCCTCTAAACTTTGATCACGTGACCTGGTTGTAAGTGTGAAAAATGGTCCTAAGTTACTTTCCCCCCCCAATGCTATTGTAACTTCAGACAGTCACTAAATGAATGGTTGTGAATTCCTGTAGATCCCAAAAGTGCTTTTTTTTTCAAGAGGCCACTGGACTTTCTTGTTTTTGCTTCAAAGACATTTTGTTTGTCCAAGAAGCTTCTTCAGCTCTGAGTAGATAGGGGGGACGTGATCGAAACATTTAAATATGTCAAAGGGTTAAATAAGGTTCAGGAGGGAAGTGTTTTTCATAGGAAAGTGAACACAAGAACAAGTGGGGCACAATCTAAGGTTAGTTTGGGGAAAGATCAGAAGCAATGTGGTTGGTAAATCCACAGGAACTGAATTGGGATAAACATAGATCCATCCTAAGATAAAATACAAGAAATAGTATAAGGGCAGACTAGATGGACCATGAGGTCTTTTTCTGCCATCAGACTTCTATGTTTCTATGTTTCTATGTTTCTAATAGAGAACTACAGAGAGAGAGAATCGCGTTTTTGGCTCCCTCTTATGGCCATTTCCAACACAAACTCTTAAAGTTATAGTGCTTCAATACGTACAAGCATTCATTATTAGCTTGTTTATATATTGCCAGACCCAACTGTTTTGTACAGAGCACTAACAATGTACAAGATAGTAGGTATTGGTATAAACATAAACAAAGTAAATACAGATTTATCCATGGTTGGTATATTTGGGATCAAAAAGCTTAACAAATAGCATGTCGGTGGGCGTTGCATATTGGCAGTTGTGATGCATATACAGTAGTTGGGGGAAAGATCAAAAGCAAAATGAGAAAATATTATTTTACTGAAAGAGTAGTAGATGCTTGGAACAAACTTCCAGCAGACGTGGTTGGTAAATCCACAGGAACTGAATTGGGATAAACATAGATCCATCCTAAGATAAAATACAAGAAATAGTATAAGGGCAGACTAGATGGACCAAGAGGTCTTTTTCTGCCGTCAATCTTCTATGTTTCTGAGATGGGGCCAGAAGGATTTATGCTCCTTGCAGACAAAGCTGGTCATTTGCATCCTTTGTATGAGCCGTTAAGACCAATTGCAGGTTTATCTGTATTGGATGTTTTCTCCCCTGTGTCCCTTCACTGTTGAACACAGGTGCAGGCTGTTGGGGATGAGGCTCTGTTGTCTGCCTCTCAAACTGAAGCACAAATGTTTCTTGTAGTCTGGAAAGCCATTCATACTTTGATACGGAGGACACACACAAACCTCCAGGTGGCCTCTACCACACTCTGAAAAGGATGCAAGTGACCAGCTAGACTGCAGGGAATATAAATTCTTCTTCTGACCTCACCTACAAAAAGATATTGACAAAATTGAACGGGTCCAAAGACGGGCTACAAGAATGGTGGAAGGTCTGAAGCATAAAACGTATCAGGAAAGACTTAATGAACTCAATCTGTATAGTCTGGAGGACAGAAGGAAAAGGGGGGACATGATCGAAACATTTAAATATGTTAAAGGGTTAAATAAGGTTCAGGAGGGAAGTGTTTTTAATAGGAAAGTGAACACAAGAACAAGGGGACACAATCTGAAGTTAGTTGGGGGAAAGATCAAAAGCAACGTGAGAAAATATTATTTCACTGAAAGAGTCGTAGATCCTTGGAACAAACTTCCAGCAGACGTGGTTGGTAAATCCACAATAACTGAATTTAAACATGCCTGGGATAAACATATATCCATCCTAAGATAAAATACAGGAAATAGTATAAGGGCAGACTAGATGGACCATGAGGTCTTTTTCTGCCGTCAGTCTTCTATGTTTCTATGTTTCTTTTCCTCACCATCCAGTCAGAGCTGTAGAAGCTGCTTGGATGATAGAATGGAATGGAATAGAATTTGAATAGAATAGAATAGAACTTGAATTGAATTCTTTATTGACCAATTATGATTGGACACACAAGGAATTTGTCTTTGGGGCAGATGCTGTCAGTATATATAAAAGCAAAGAGACATTTGTCAAGAATCACGAGGTACAACGGTTAATGATTGTCATAGGATACAAAGAAGCAATCAGGAAGCAATTAGTATCAATACAAATTGTAAGGATACAAGCAACAAGTTATAATCTTACAGTCATAAGTGGGAGGAGTTGGAATGGAATGGAATACTCGAAAGAATAGAGTAGAATAGAATAGAATAGAATTCTTTATTGACCATGTGTGATTGGACACAGAAGGAATTAATCTTGGGTGCAGATGCTCTCAGTGCACATAAAAGAAAAGAGACATTTGTCAAGAATCACGAGGTACAACACTTAATGATTGTCATAGGGTACAAAGAAGCAATCAGGAAACAATCAATATTAATATGAATCATAAGGATACAAGCAACAGGTTGTAGGCATTAGTGGGAGGAGATGGGTGATGGGAATGATGGGATGAGAAATGAAACGTCTTCAGAGGAAAACCAGAAACTCCAGTTGCCTCCAGAAAAAAACACTTTTGAGACAACCCTGACCTGGACAGCCAAGAAATCTCAATAGACTCCCTGTAGAGTTATTGCTCTCCATCCCCAATTCCTGTTGCAGATTGAAGATTGCTTAGACACCCCCCCCTCCCCAAAATGTCCTCTGGGACTTATTCCTGGCAAATGCATTTCAGATGGCAGGCTGATAGCACGTAACCTTTAAAGTCAGCCTATATGTCCATCAGAAAAAAGCAGCCAATTTTTTTCCCAAGCTGTATCTCTCCGGCGGGATTACAAATGGCAAGGCCGACTCTGCTGCCCATGGCCAACTCTGTTCATCTGTCAGAACGCTTGTCAATCTTCCGTGACATGCGCCTTTGTGACAGAGCCTTCAGCTGCCGAGCATTTTCCGGTTCTCCGCACTAAATCTTTTTCTGATACCCCGAGCAAAAAAATTATACTTGTAGGGTTAATCGTCTGTGCTGCTGTTCCATTAGCGAGGTTGCCCTGTACCCGAGCAGCCCCGAGGAGGTCTTCGACTTACGACTACAACTGAGCTCCACACCTCTGTTGCTAAGCGAAAATCTTTGAGTGAGTTTTGGCTCCATTTTATGTCTTTTTGTACCAGAATTCAGAAGTGTTCCCTCGATTTTCGCGGGTTCAAACTTCGCAAAAAGTCTATACCACGGTTTTTCAAATATATTAATTAAAAAATACTTCTCGGGTTTTTTCCCTATACCACGGTTTTCCCCACCCGATGACGTCATATGTCATCGTCAAACTTTCATCTGCCTTTAATAAGTATTTTTTAAAATAAACTTTAATAAATAAACATGGTGAGTAATCATCTAAATGGTTATTAAGGGAATGGGAAATTGCAATTTAGGGGTTTAAAGTGCTAAGGGAAGGCTTGTGATACTGTTCATAGCCAAAAATAGTGTTTTTACTTCCGCATCTCTACTTTGCGGAAATTCGACTTTCGCGGGCGGTCTCGGAACGCATCCCTTGCGAAAATCGAGGGAACTGTGTATTATTATTATTTTATTATTATTTATTGGATTTGTATGCCGCCCCTCTATGCAGACTCGTTGAGCAAATCTACCTTCCCTATTGATTTCGCTGGTCAGAAGGTCGCAAAAGGGGATCATGTGACCCTGCAGCCGTCATGAATCAGTTGCCAAGTGTCTGAATTCTGATCAAGTGACCATAGGGGTGCTACAGTGGTCATGTGTGAAAAACGCTCACAAGTCACTTTTTTCATGGCCTTTGTAACTTTGAAGGGTCACTAAATGACCCAAAAGTGTTTTTTCAAAAGGCAATTGGACTCTGAGTCAGAACTGGAGAAGCTTCTTGGAGGAGAGGCAAAATATCTTCAAGGAAAACCAAAATCCAGTTGCTTTTTAACAAAGCGACTTTTGGGAAAACCATGACCCTGGATAACTAAGAACCTCCATATCTTACACCAAAAGAAAAATATACACAACAAAAACACTGACCAAAACCAAAACACACGCTCTGTCTGAGTTTAATCTACTACTACAACCTACTAACAACATAACTCACAAGTATCTTTAATACACAAACTTAACAAATACAACCAAAACTAAGTTGTCAAATTACATACGCCTGCTACTTTGCAGCTACTATCCCCCCTCCCTTACCCCATCCAAAACCTCTACTATCTTACCTATCTCTTAATACATATATCAATGCGACCGCGAGAGCCATCGTGGGGCTTCCTAGATTCGCCCACGTTTCTGCAACACTCCGCGGCCTACACTGGCTGCCGATTAGTTTCTGGTCACAATTCAAAGTGTTAGTAATGACCTTTAAAGCCTTACATGGCATTGGGCCAGAATACATCCGGAACCGCCTTCTACCACACGAATCCCAGCGGCCGATAAGGTCCCACAGAGTTGGCCTTCTCCGGGTCCCGTCGACCAAACAATGTCGTTTGGCGAGGCCCAGGGGAAGAACCTTCTCTGTGGCAGCCCTGGCCATCTGGAATCAACTCCCCCCAGAGATTAGAACGGCCCCCACCCTCCTTGTCTTTCGCAAACTACTCAAGACCCACCTTTGTCGCCAGGCATGGGGGAGTTAGGATATTCCTTCCCCTAGGCCATTACAAGTTATGTATGGTATGTTTGTGTGTATGTCTGGTTTTTTATAATTAGGGCTTTTAGTTGTTTTATTAAATTGGATTGTTACATGTTGTTTTTTACTATTGTTGTTAGCCACCCCGAGTCTGCGGAAAGGGGCGGCATACAAATCCAATAAATAAATAAATAAATAAATTTTGTTCCAAAATCTTTCAGTGCAAATTGGGTGTTCTGGGGTGGAGCTCCATTTTCGCTACTCCACTGCGTTCCACCCCCATCCGGCCAGTAGCCTACCCCTGATTATCTACTATATAAAGTGTATGTACACACAAGCACGTACAGCTCTTCTAAGATTATACATATTCAAACTCATTTGCTGCGATAGGAAAAGCATACCCAGAGCCCAGAAGGGGGAAAAAAGAAAAAAGAAAATCAAAATTTTGCTACCGGTACTGCATACCTGACCATATCCATAGGAGCCCATCACTGACAAGAGTTCTTCAAACTTGGCAACTTTTAGACTTGTGGATATCATAATAATAATAATAATAATAATAATAATAATAATAATAATAATAATTTATTGGATTTGTATGACGCCCCTCTCTGTAGACTCAGGGCGGCTAACAACAATGATAAAAACAGCATGTGACAATCCAATACTAAAACAACTAAAAACCCTTATTATAAAACCAAACATACACACAGACATACCATGCATAACTTGTAATGGCCTAGGGGGAAGGAATATCTCAACTCCCCCATGCAATTGATATCAATTTCTGGGAGTTGAAGTCCAGAAGTCTCAAAGTTGCCAAGTTCGAAGACCTCTGATATAGACAGTCACTAAACGAATGGGTCATAAGTCGAGAACTCTCTGTCTTTGCTCCGTTGGCACTGGAGCTTTGTAGTCTGTACTTCAGATGAGACCAAGGCTGGTGAACCATTATCTTTCCACCGTCCCATAAGTAATTTTTGCTAATAAATAGCTAGTTCTTCTACCAGGCTTATAAATAAGTTTCCTCCCGCAAGACTGAAGATCCGGAGGAGAAATCACTCAATATAGATTTATAAAGTGCTCTTGGAAGCAGACGGTTGTTTTATTTAATGCATCTGCGGAAGGCAAGCTGTCAGATGAAGGAGGGGACAAGATATTTCTATGTCCCCAAACACATGGCTTTCAGAGTAGGACCATGGCAGAAAAATGTTGCCTGTAGTTCCCAATTGGCATTGGAAATGAAAGCGAGGATTTTTCTAAAATGGATTTATAGCAGGGTCGGAAATCATTCTTGTGGGGAATGATTGGTTCCTCCGAATTTGGGTTTGTTTTTTTCCCACCCCGAGATGAGATTCTGGCCTTTGGTATGCCAGTATCGTTTTAATTATTTATACCATCCAGGGTCCAGACAGATGTCGGGCAGCCCATAAATTTAATAAAGAAATAAATTCTCAAGCAACAGCTGGTCCACAGGGGGCAAATGACAAGGCAGACCACCTCTCGGAAGCTCACACCATTTTTAATTTTTATTTATTTTTTACTGTAGAGAAAGGTTGAGTTTGATCCAGCGGGACTAATAACTCATATGGAAATGAGTGATTTTTTTGACTGGGGATCCCCCTGAAAACCTGCTTGCTGCTTCTTTTTATAAAGCTTCTTTGTTTCATTCTGAAAGGGATGGTGCCCTCTACGGTGGCTTCTTTATGTCTCTGGATTTTAGGATTTGTTGTCAGCAAGAATGTCGGATGGTACATTCATCCAAAATACCTTTTGCAGTCATGGACTCCCAAGACTTGAACTCAAGATTTAAATCATATTATTCCCCAAGCCTTTGCGGATTCCCTTGTGACGACAAGTTGCAAGCCACTGCAATAGAGCATCTCCAGAGCATCTTCTGCCATTTGAAGATGTCTACATTTCAATTCTCAGAATTCCCTAATTTTTCTACTTGCAATAGAAAAAGGGAAGAGAAATGGGAAGGGAAGAATCCAAAAAAGAAAGAAAATGTGTTGATCTGACTAAGATAGTAACATCTAAGCTCAGCTTTTTACTTTTACATCATAATATAAAGTAGCCATTTTTATACAAATCAATGGAAACTGCAGTTTAATGTTTCCAAATGTAAAATAATGCACTTGGGGAAAAGGAATCCTCAATCTGAGTATTGTATTGGCAGTTCTGTGTTAGCAAAAACTTCAGAAGAGAAGGATTTAGGGGTTGTGATTTCTGACAGTCTCAAAATGGGTGAGCAGTGTGGTCGGGCGGTAGGGAAAGCAAGTAGGATGCTTGGCTGCATAGCCAGAGGTATAACAAGCAGGAAGAGGGAGATTGTGATTCCCTTATATAGAGCGCTGGTGAGACCCCATTTGGAGTACTGTGTTCAGTTCTGGAGACCTCACCTACAAAAAGATATTGACAAAATTGAACGGGTCCAAACACGGGCTACAAGAATGGTGGAAGGTCTTAAGCATAAAACATATCAGGAAAGACTTCATGAACTCAATCTGTAGAGTCTGGAGGACAGAAGGAAAAAGGGGGGGGGGCATGATCGAAACATTTAAATATGTTAAAGGGTTAAATAAGGTTCAGGAGGGAAGTGTTTTTAATAGGAAAGTGAACACAAGAACAAGGGGACATAATCTGAAGTTAATTGGGGGAAAGATCAAAGGCAACATGAGAAAATATTATTTTACTGAAAA
Organism: Erythrolamprus reginae; assembly: GCF_031021105.1. NCBI lineage: Eukaryota > Metazoa > Chordata > Lepidosauria > Squamata > Dipsadidae > Erythrolamprus > Erythrolamprus reginae. Next base: position 11,742,979 of record NC_091950.1, read on the forward strand.
GAGTAGTAGATCCTTGGAACAAACTTCCAGCAGACGTGGTTGGTAAATCCACAGTAACTGAATTTAAACATGCCTGGGATAAACATATATCCATTGTAAGATAAAATACAGGAAATAGTATAAGGGCAGACTAGATGGACCATGAGGTCTTTTTCTGCCGTCAGTCTTCTATGTTTCTATGTTTCTAAATCCATCTAATTGATAAAACCCAAAATCAACATTCCATTTTTCCCCACTTCAAACACAAAGTCCAGAAGCAGTTTCCAAGTAGAAATAAAAATATTTGTGTGTTTTTTTCTTTCTCTAATCAAAGCAGTCAATTTACCCCATCTCTGTCAAATCCATCAACTTTGGCAGCCGCTTCCAAATAAAGTGAATTTTCAGTCGCTTCTGAGTTCTTAAAACCATCCGAACCCCTAACACCAAGTTATTAAATCTGCCTAACTGGGAAAGACACTTTTCTGTCTGAAACCCCAGAGAAGACCAGCTGGCCAGGGCGCATACCGGAAACAGAAAGATATCTTCCTGGCACAGAAATATGTGCCAGGCGTCTGTTCTTCCTGTTTCTGGCACTCCCGGAATGGGTGATGGCTTGTGTGCCTGGATAGATGGCTCTGCATTTGTATTTGTATTTGTATTTATTAGATTTGTATGCCGCCCCTCTCCGAAGACTCAGGGCGGCTAACAACAATATAAAAAGACAATGTGAAGACAAAGACAATGTGATTATTAAAAATAATCTAAAAAACCCCAATTTAAAGAACCACTCATACATACAAGCACACCATGTATAAATTCTATAAGCCTAGGGAGAAGGGAAAATTTCAATTCCCCCATGCCTGACGACAGAGGTGGGTTTTAAGGAGCTTGCGAATGGCAAGGAGGGTGGGGGCAACTCTGATATCTGGGGGGAGCTGGTTCCAGAGGGTCAGGGCCGCCACAGAGAAGGCTCTTCCCCTGGGTCCCGCCAAGCGACATTGTTTAGTTGACGGGACCCAGAGAAGATCCACTCTGTGGGACCTAACTGGTCGCTGGGATTCGTGCAGCAGAAGGCGGTCCCTGAGATAATCTGGTCTGGTGCCATGAAGGGCTTTATAAGTCATAACCAACACTTTGAATTGTGATCGGAAACCGATCGGCAACCAGTGCAGACTGCGGAGTGTTGGTGTAACATGGGCATATTTGGGGAAGCCCATGATTGCTCTCGCAGCTGCATTCTGCACGATCTGAAGTTTCCGAAAACTTTGCCACTTCCAGCATGCATACCATAGGTTCGCCATCGTATAGGATCTGCTGCCTGAACAGAGGGCTGGACTAGACTACCTCCGAGGTCTCTTCCCACTCTGCTCTTCTTCTTTTCTCATCCACCAATGATCCACCCTCCGACACCAGCGCTTGGTGTGCTAAGAGCAAGTGAAGCAATCTTTGGGGGCCCCGTGTCCTGCAGCCCCAGACGGAGGGGAGCCCTGCCTAATTGCTTTGTTTGCGAAGCCGTCTGTCGCTTCCAGTGGAGTTCCTAATGAACTGGCAGGTTGTTGAGACACACCACAGTGGTGGGTAATTATACCAGAAGTGCAATGGACAGAGCTCATTTTCCTCCACGCAAGGCATCAGCTACCTGCTGGCAAATACTGTACCGCTCTAGCCGTTGTGGGCCTGGGTTGTTAAAAGCCATCCTTCAACCCCCCCTCATCTGCAATCCACCCAGGTTTAGCCCTTACCTAATGCAAATACATGCTCTGAAAGTACACGACGTAGATAAAATGGCCATCTGTCGTGGTGCGTTGGAGAGAGAGAGAAATAGAGCACATGTTGTTGGAAGGAGCCATATGGGCCCGGGCTGAATCTGGTGATGAATTGTCGATCAGAATTATCTAGATCCTCTGTTTTATTTGTGGCTTTCATTTTGTGAGGTCTGAGTTTGGGTTGCTTTCTCGCAGACATTTCCTTATCCAACTAGGTAACAACATCAATGCTGGAATCGATGGATCAGAAAAGCAAGGGTTTGTGGGATGGGGAGGAGGTGGAGAAGGACTCGGGGCTCTTCGATGCTCTTGGAGCTTGGCTGTTTTCTTGTAGACGTTTCATGTCCCAGCTAGGTAACATCATCAGTGCAGGAAGGGAGTGTGGGGTTTGTGGAGAAGAGAAGGTGGGAAACATAGAAACATAGAAGCCTGACGGCAGAAAAAGACCTCATGGTCCATCTAGTCTGCCCTTATACTATTTCCTGTATTTTATCTTACAATGGATATATGTTTATCCCAGGCATGTTTAAATTCAGTTACTGTGGATTTACCAACCACGTCTGCTGGGAGTTTGTTCCAAGGATCTACTACTCTTTCAGTGAAATAGTTGGGATCCTTGTTCCAAGGATCTACTATTCTTTCAGGGAAAGGATTGGGGTCCTTGGTACTCTCTGAACTTGGTTGTTTTCTTGGAGATGTTTCATTGTTCCCTGACCAGGTTCTTAAGCAGAAACATTTGTAAGTAGAAGCAATTTTTCCCATAGGAATCAATGTAAAAGCAAATAATGTGTGCAAATCCATTAGGAAAGAAATAAAAGCTCGGAATTTGGGTGGGAGGAGGAGGAGGAGGAAGAAGAGGAGGAGGAGGAGAATCGCTGCCAAAGAAAGAAGGTGAGGTGAGGGGAATTTTTAAAAAAGCCTCCATGGGGCCTCTCTAGGAATCTCCTGGGAGGAAACAGGGCCGGAAAAGGTGGGGAGAAGCCTCCATGGGGCCTCTCTAAGAATCTCCTGGGAGGAAACAGGGCCGGAAAAGGCAGGGAGAAGCTTCCGTGGGGCCTCTCTAGGAATCTCCTGGGAGGAAACAGAGCCAGAAAAGGTGGGGAGAAGCATCCATGGGGCCTCTCTAGGAATCTCCTGAGAGGAAACAGGGCCTCCACCCTCCCGGTGGTTTCCCCAATCGCACACATTATTTGCTTTTACATTGATTCCTATGGGAAATATTTGGATCATGCAGCTGGATGCTGCAACGGCCGTAAGGGTGAAAAACATTCATCTTAAATCACTTTTTTCTCTGCCATTGTAACTTCGAATGGTCAGTAAATAAAAGGATGTAATCCGGGCACCTCTCCATCCTCTTTTTGTCTTATCATCAAGATCATCCCCGATATTCCTTAATATCAAGGTTTTCTCTGATCTGCTTTCTGTGGAGGAAACTGGGAGCTATTTGAGGAAAAGGCTTAGCTTAAATCTGGGACAGATAGCTAAGATACCGTCACCTCTTTCCAAATCCAATCTGCACTACTTACTGTCAGAATGCGAAAGGGTTAGAATGGAGCATTGAGCTAGGAGGTGGGGGGGTTTATTTCACACTTGAGCCTGCTAATGAACCCCGGTTCAAGGCAAGTGGTACAATTACTGTTTGTTTCACATTCATTGGCAAGTGGCAAATTGCATCCTGCTGGGTAATCTTTATCTGGTGCTACTTTCTGGGCCCAGATCTGAGCTGTAAAAAGAAAAGGGGAAAAAAAACCCTTTCATAAATCAGGAACAGAAACCGTAAGCTGTAGCAACCTCCTTTTAAAGCCCAAGTTTTCCATTGGATCTGCTGTTTCAGTACGGCAGTAAATGAGATTTTAAGTTAATGTTCTCCCCTTTGCTGAGCAAATAAAAGTTCAAATAGAGGCTTGGGGGGGGGGGAGTATTCCGTCTTCTCCTTTTTTATAAAATATTTTTATTGATTAGTTTAAAAAACATCTAAATACAAATATACATACAGTGGTACCTCATCATACGAACTTAATTGGTTCCAGGAGGAGGTTCGTAAGATGAAACAATGTTTCCCATAGGAATCAATGTAAAAGCAAATAATGCCTGCAAATCCTTCAGGAAAATCCCAAACTTTAGAAGGGAGGCGAACAGAGGGCAGGGAGGAGCAGCTAAAGGGGGCGGGTGGAAGAAGCAAGGCTAGGCTAAAGGGTGAGTGGGAAGGAAGAAAGGCAAGGGGGCGCCCCTCCCTTTTCTGTCTTCAAAAGACACCCTTTCAGTGCCTCTGCAAGCACCTTGTTCTCTGCAAAAATTTTCCTCCCCCAAGCTGCCCCTCCCTCCTCCCTTTTCTTTCTTAAAAAGACACCCTTTCAGTTCCTTTGCAAGCACGTTGTTCTCTGCAAAAATTTTCCTACTCCAAGCAGCCCCTCCCTTTTCTTTCTTCAAAAAAGGGGGGGAAAAGAAACCCCTTCATTCCAGCAGCAGCTGCTTGGGTTCGTAAGGTGAAAATAGTTCGGAAGAGGCAAAAAAATCTTAAACACCGGGTTCGTATCTTGAAAAGTTCGTTAGAAGAGGCGTTCGTAAGATGAGGTACCACTGTATGTGCAAAATCAAACAGAAAAGAACAAAAAAATAAGAAAACCAACACATAAGATCAACATTGCATAACATAACCTTACAAAACATAACTTTACAAAATGTAAACAATTTGTACTCATTTCGCAGCTTTGGGTATTGCATCTTCTGTGTTGCTGTATCTCTTATTCCTTAACTTATCTATGTTTACATGCTTCTTAACTCCTACTTATCACTATTTTCTTTATCTTTTAATATCCTATCCAAAACTATCTATCACCTTATATTCTATATCCATTACTGACTATTTACTATTTTTTGTACCAGTTTTCCCATATTTTACAAAGTTCAGACTCCTCTTTATCCTGTGTTTTATTTATTCAATTTATTCATTTCTGCACATCTTAATATTTTTTTATATTATTATTGAGCTTGAAGGGACTATTTCTGCTTTCCAGTGTTGAGCATAGGTGATTCCAGCTGCATACTATATTTATTTATCTTCCCTTTCCTAATTCCTAGCAGAAACAATTCCGTCTTTTATGCAAGAACTATCAAACTGGATTTGGCTTCACCTTTTTATCTTATATGACTTTAAAAAATAAATAAAAACGAGTGTTCGTTTATCTCATTACGTGGCAGATTATTAGCAAGCATAAAAGATAATTTAATGCATCCAAGGGACACAGTAAAATGCTGATGGGCAATGCAGTCCTAGGCTGCATTAACAGAGGGATTGAATCAAGATAACGTGAAGTGTTAATAACACTTTTTAAAGCTTTGGTAAGGCCACACTTGGAATGCTGCATTCCGTCTTGGTTGCTGTTGACTTCTCTCAGTTAGCTATGCTATTAAACCTTCGACAATACCAAGCAGAGAATTTTAACAGAGCGTGGATGTGTGATAAAGCCAAGACACAGACTTAGTTAAATAAGTATTATTTACATGTAAACAAAATATAAACAATCCAGAATAAGCACAAAGCAAATACAGAATAATAAGCACTGAGCAATCACAAGATTAGAGCAGGAAGCAAAATACAATATAGATAACAAGCACGAAGCTAAAATACAACTCCCCCCCTCCCCCCCCCTCAGGCAAAAATAAAGGAAATGACCAAGCAAAATAATGAGCTTTTATAGCTTCAATGAGGAAGTGCCGAAACAGCCTTGAATATTAACTCTTCAAGTACAAGTTAACTCTTTGAGTGCACATTAACCCTTTAAGTGACAATACAGTTTTTACAGTATGCAGCTTACAATGGCAAACCCTAACACACATGTACTCCTGTGCTAACAGTTGCCATGATATAAAAAGATGTTGAGACTCTAGAGAGAGTGCAGAGAAGAGCAACAAAGATGATTAGGCTATTAGAGGCCAAAACATAGGAAGAATGGTTGCAGGAACTGGGTATGTCTAGTTTAATGAAAAGGAGAAGAGGGGAGACATGATAGCAGTCTTTCAATTTCCAAGTTACTACAAAAAAGATCAACCTATTTTCCAAAGCATATGCAGGAAGGACAAAGAAGCAATGGGTGGAAACTAATCAAGGAGAGAACCAACCTGGGATTAATTGAAATTTCCTGACAGTGAGAACAGAGGTTGTGAATGCTCCAACATTGAAAGTTTTAAAGAAAAGATTGGACAACCATTTGTCTGAAATTGTATAGGGTTTCCTGCTTGAGCAGGGGGTTGGACTAGAAGACCTCCAAGGTCCCTTCCAACTCTGTGATTCTTTTATTCTGATTGCCTTCCTTCTCCTTTTTCTGAAAGTCAGGTGTAGGGACTTCTTGCTGGCTGGTGGAGTGATTAAATTTGTATCTCAGCTGATCTGAGAAAGCTTGAGGATGAAAGGAGATAGCTTCAGGCACTTTTGAAGGAAGGCTTACCTCCAACTTCCAAAGAAGGAACAAAGATGCACTTTATTAAAATTTATCTATAACAAGCAGGAAGAGGGAGATTGTGATCCCCTTATATAGAGCGCTGGTGAGACCCCATTTGGAGTACTGTGTTCAGTTCTGGAGACCTCACCTATAAAAAGATATTGACAAAATTGAACGGGTCCAAAGACTGGCTACAAGAATGGTGGAAGGTCTTAAGCATAAAACGTATCAGGAAAGACTTCATGAACTCAATCTGTATAGTCTGGAGGACAGAAGGAAAAGGGGGGACATGATCGAAACATTTAAATACGTTAAAGGGTTAAATAAGGTTCAGGAGGGAAGTGTTTTTAATAGGAAAGTGAACACATGAACAAGGGGACACAATCTGAAGTTAGTTGGGGGGAAGATCAAAAGCAACGTGAGGAAATATTATTTCACTGAAAGAATAGTAGATCCTTGGAACAAACTTCCAGCAGACGTGATTGGTAAATCCACAGTAACTGAATTTAAACATGCCTGGGATAAACATATATCCATTGTAAGATAAAATACAGGAAATAGTATAAGGGCAGACTAGATGGACCATGAGGTCTTTTTCTGCCGTCAGTCAGTCTTCTATCTTAATTATTATTATTATTATTTAGATTTGTATGCCGCCCCTCTCCGCAGACTCGGGGCGGCTCACAACAAGTGAAAAAACAATCTACAACAAATCTAAATTACTGTTTAAAAATATTTAAAAGACCCCATATTCTAAACACACATACATACAAACATACCATTCATAAATTGTATCTGCCCGGGGGAGATGTTTCAGTTCCCCCATGCCTGACGACAGAGGTGGGTCTTAAGGAGTTTACGAAAGGCAAGGAGAGTAGGGGCCGTTCTAATCTCCGGGGGGAGTTGATTCCAGAGGGCCGGGGCCGCCACAGAGAAGGCTCTTCCCCTGGGGCCCGCCAACCGACATTGTTTAGTTGATGGGACCCGGAGAAGGCCCACTCTGTGGGACCTAATCGGTCGCTGGGATTCGTGCGGCAGCAGGTGGTCTCGGAGATATTCTGGTCCAGTGCTATGAAGGGCTTTAAAGGTCATAACCAACACTTTGAATTGTGACCGGAAGTTGATCGGCAACCAATGCAGACTGCGGAGTGATGATGAAACATGGGCATACCTAGGTAAGCCCATGACTGCTCTCGCAGCTGCATTCTGCACGATCTGAAGTTTCCGAACACTTTTCAAAGGTAGCCCCATGTAGAGAGCATTACAGTAGTCGAACCTCGAGGTGATGAGGGCATGAGTGACTGAGTAATGAGTCCCGGTCCAGATAGGGCCGCAACTGGTGCACCAGGCGAACCTGGGCAAACGCCCCCCTCACCACAGCTGAAAGATGGTTCTCTAATGTGAGCTGTGGATCGAGGAGGACGCCCAAGTTGTGGACCCTCTCCGAGGGGGTCAATAATTCCCCCCCCCCCAGGGTAATGGACGGAAAGATGGAATTGTCCTTGGGAGGCAAAACCCACAGCCACTCCGTCTTATCCGGGTTGAGTTTGAGTCTGTTGACACCCATCCAGACCCCAACAGTCTCCAGGCACTGGCACATCACTTCCACTGCTTCGCTGACTGGACATGGGGTGGAGATGTAAAGCTGGGTATCATCAGCGTACTGATGATACCTCACCCCATGTCCTTGGATGATCTCACCATTAATGATTTAGGGCAGCTGGCTCTCTCTTCCAAACCTCATTCTCTTTCCTCCCTCCATGTGCAGCAGGATGGAATGATAGTAGCAGCCAGACAACTTTGTCCTTGGAAACATTTTGAAGTATTGCTCAAGGAATTTGCCTTGAGCTTAAAATGGGAAATCAGCCACAGAACCCAGAAAGCTCTTGCCTGACCTTTGGGCAGTTAGGTAAATGCCATGCTTACAGACCATGCATATTTGGAAAAAGATATTAGTAGGTTAGAGGTGCTTTTTAAAATAAATGCTTGATCCGAAGAGGCCCGGTGCTATTGTATCTTCTTTTAAATAGAAGAGAATTCTTCCAGAAAGCCACATCAATTTTAAAGATCTGTAAAAGTATAATCTGAAATGTCCTATTTTAGTATTAAATATTAGTATTAAGATCAGGCAGTTGAGTTAAACCCTGACTTAGTCATGTTCGGAGTAGTTCTATTTAAATAATTGGGAGGAGTGATTACATTGAAGAAAACTTTCTGGAATTAATATACTGCCGTAATGTACATTTCTCCGATTCTTTGCTATTTCTATGGGTCAGGCACATGCACAGAAATACACAGCAAACAGGGTGTATCATCGGTGCTGTTCGCTGTTTGGCAAATCACTAGGAACCAGAGGCCTTTTTCCCTTGTTTTCCTCCTCCCAAATTAAGGTGTGTCTTTTACTCTGAAAAATATGGTGTATGGGCATATAAGCGGTTTGTCCTATCAGTATTGGTGGGAGAATTCTTGGTAGTTGCTTGGTTAGGCTGTTGTTTGCCCTCTGATTGATTGTTTGTCTGTTGGTAGTACCTTCATTGGGGTGTCATAAATAGGAATCAAGTTGTCAAGCATGTAAATAGCATTAGCAATAACATTTACACTTATACACAGCTTCATGGTGCTTTCACAGCCCTCTCTAAGCAGTTTACAGAGTCAGCCTCTCACCCCCAAAAATCTGGGTCCTCACTTGACCCACCTTGGAAAGATGGAAGGCTGAGTCCGCCTCGAGCCAGTGGTGAGATTTGAACTGCTGAACTACAGCTAGCAGTTAGCTGAGGTAGCCTGCAGTGCTGCACTCTAGCCACTGTGCCATCCTGGCTCTGCTTATCATGTTACTCTGCGGGTGGTCATAAGCAAGGCTGGGTTCCTCCCAGGTCAGACCAGATCTTCTGAACCGCTAACGATCCATTGGTGATGTCAGAATGGTGTCATGGACCTGGTTCGGTTGGTGTTGGTCTGTGGGCACCGCCGCCTTTTTTTCATAATTTTTTATGATTTTTTTTTTTTACTACAGTGGTACCTCTATTTAAGAACTTAATTCATTCTATGACCAGGTTCTTAAGTAGAAAAGTTTGTAAGAAGAAGCATTTTTTTCCCATAGGAATCAATGTAAAAGCAAATAACACCCTGAGAAAGGAAAACACTCTGTTCGCTCTGGGCTGCCCACAGCAAAGGGAGCATTTCTTTTCTCTAGGCGCTGGCAGAGGTTTATTCCCTCTCCAAGCGCCCAGAGAAAGGAAAATGCTTTGTTCGCTCTAGACTGCCAAAGACTCCTTAAGCGCCACCGAAAGGCTCCTCTGGCAGCCCAGAAAAGCCCGAGAGGGCCAGTATTAAAGGGGGAATGGCAGGAAACTGGCCGGGCCTTCGTGCTGCTCTCAAATTCCCTAGGAAATTTTTCCAGGCTCGGGTTCTTAAGTAGAAAATGGTTCTTAGGAAGAGGCAAAAAAACCTTGAACACACGGTTCTTATCTAGAAAAGTTCTTAAGTAGAGGTACCTCTGTATTTGGAAGCTTTTTCCTCTGCTGCTGGTTGTAGAAGGGTCCTTCCTCCTGCCCCCGGGGTTTATACTGACCTTTATTCCTGATCAGCTCCTCAGCGGTCTTTCAGGCCGATTCCAACTACTGAGTATGCATTGAAGCCAAATTGCATGAGGGAACGCACATGTGTAATCGGAGCATGTGTGTACGCACAAAACATTGTGATGCGAACTGATGACGAAAGCAAGTGAAACCCACCCTTGGTCATAGGTATGAAAAACAGTCCTAAGTCACTTTTTTCAGTGCCGTCATAACTTTGAACAGTCACTAAATGGAACTATCACAAGTCGAGGACTGCCTGTGATCCCAGATGCCACGTAAAGTTCCCTGGAAGAGAGGAGGAGGTCTGGAGATCTTCTCTCTCTCTTGTCTCTCTCTCTCGATTGGCACATTGGAGTTCAAGAAAGGAGCAGAGTGTGAAACCCCACGAGATTGGCAGAAGGAGCCAAGCATAACTTAGTCATGTATTGATGGGGCTGATGGTTAATCACACCCAAAGACTAGTTAAAGGGAGAGGAATAGATGGAGTGTTTGCTTTTGCCTGGTTCGCCCTTGCTTGTTCAGCCTTAAATCTTTCTGCTCCTTCTTCCTTCACCCTCCTGTCTGCCTTACTTCTTCTTACTTAGGTATCTGCGTCTCTCTCGGATTCCATAATAATAATAATAATAATAATAATAATAATAATAATAATAATAATAATAATAATAATAACAACAACAACAACAACAACAACAATAATAATAAGTATTTATTAGATTTGTATGCCGCCCCTCTCCGAAGACTCGGGGCAGCTCACAACAACGATAAAATCAATATTATAATGGCACAAATCTAATATTAAAAAAAACCCTAAAAACCCTATCATAATTTAAAACCAAACAGCACATACATACCAAACATACATTATAATAAGCCTGGGGGAAAGATGTCTCAAATCCCCCATCCTTAGCTTTTATTTCCTAGGTATTATTGCAGCCTCTTTTCTACATCTGCAGTTTGCAATTCCACAAGAGTGGTACCGTGGTCTAGAGGTGGAGCTCTCGCCTCACAATCAGGAAGCTGTGAGTTCAATCCTAGATAGAGGCGGGATATTTTTCTCTGGGCACACTGAGAATACATGTGCTGAAAAATTTGGTTGTTCAAGAATCCAATAAAAATAGTAATGGCCAACTATAATTTAATATGGAAAAAAATCCAGAAGCAGATAAAAAACTGGAAGGGTAAAAAGTTAGGAAGAATTGCCAAGATTAGGGCCCTTAAAACGATGATAATACCAAAAATGATGTATCTGTTTCAGGTTCTTCCGGGTATCTTCCCTGAGGCAAAACTAAGAGAATGGGACAGCAAATTAAATTTTTGGATTGAAGGAAACAAAAAGCTTAGAATAAGAAAACATTGGCAGTTTGCACAAGAGAAAGGGGGGTTGGGGCAGCCCGTGCTTAGTACTATATAGAGAAGCATTTCAGATAGAAAGGTTAATGGAATTACAGTTATGGGGGGGAAAGAAATGGGTAGAGTTAGAAAAGGAAATCAGTAATATAAATAATAAAGAGTTATTATTTAAAAATTGGAGTAGAACAGAAATTAGCAATTTAAGTGACCCTCTCAAAGCATGTTTAGAAATATGGTCTAAATGGCAGAGGAAAAGTGGAATTAGGATCTCCAGGCTATCAACGTTATATGTATTGAATATAGGGGATGACGTTAACTTAAGCAGAATTATCAAAGTATTAAATAGTAAAGGGATAACGAGAATTGAACAATTATATGAGAAAGATGGAAGAGTCAGTAGAACTCGATTGGAATGGTGGATTGGTAAACAGAAATGGTTGCAGATTAATGCAATAAGCACATATTTAAATAAAAGTGAGAATAAAGAAGCTCTCACGAGAAGAAAATTGCTTAGCAAAAATAATAAGAGAAAAGATAAATGAGAGTAAAGCACAACCCGGTAATATATACAGAATGCTATTGCAGATGGAAGAGGAAGTAACAAAAATTTTGACAAGATGCTGGCAAAACGACTTACAAATAGATGAAAGGGAAATGAAAGAAATAATAGAAAATATATATAAGATTAAAAACACGAGAGTTAGAGAGATGAGAAGGAAAATTTTACATAAATGGTACTATACACCAGTACAAATTGCACACTTCCAGGGGAAAGAGAAGGGTAATTGTTGGCATGGGTGCCAAGAAAAGGGAATCTTTATGCATATGCTCTGGGAGTCAGTGTTCCCTCTAATTTTTTTGGGGGGTGGGCGGAAAAGTATAGTGTCTGAGCGGCAGTCCCTTTGGGACTGGGCGGCACAGAAATAATAAATAAATAAACAAACAAACAAACAAACAAATAAATAAAAAACCCACCCTGTTTTGCCTCAGAGAATTTCAAAATAAAATACTGTACTGTGTGTCTATAACAGTGAGCTCATAATAGGGCAACTCTATCAATATCAAAATGCCACTTAAATAGTTGAGCTAGTTTCAAACTAGATTTTGATTTTCTTTCTCTCTTCCTTACTCCCATTCTTTTTCTTTCTCTTTTCCTTCCTCTCTTTTTTCTATCTGTTTCTCTCTCTTCCTCTCTCTTTCCTTGCCTCTCACTCTTTCCCTCTCGGCTTCTGGGCAGGTTTGAAAAACTCTGAGTTGATGATGATTTTTAAGTGAGCGATTGCTCACTGCTCAGCTTAGAGGGAACTATGCTGGGAGTGCGCAGAAATTCAGAAATTCTGGAATGAAGTACAGAATGAAATTAATAAAATGCTAAACATTAACTGGACAATTACAAAAGAAATAGCAATTTTAATTAAATACAGGGAACTAGGAGAATTCAAGGAAATTAAAGCCGCAGCATTGGAAAGTGCTCAAGCGGTGATGGTATTAGGTTGGAAAGACTCTACAAAATGGACACTACAAAATTGGTACTGGTACATGGTGGACCACATACATTTCGAAATTATGGAAATAAGATTAAATAATTTTGACGAGAACAAATTGGAGAAGCTGATGGTGCGATGTAATAAGGTAAAAGATTATATGTTGAGTAGAATCTGTGATGTAAATATGAAAAATAAACTGCAATCACTCTTTTAGTAATATTCGATGCAAGATAGAGCCAAGGAACAATAGATAAACAAATTAAATTCTTTGAATCCTCTTGTATGGGTGATGGGGGGTGTCTTGTTGTTAGGTGATGGGCACATGCACCGTGCACTGTTGTATGTTTGTTTTATGTAACTACTTTATAAAATCAATAAAAACTTTATTTTAAAAAAAAAATGTGCTGAAAAAAGGAAGGGTATCTGGCCATTAAACACCGTGCTAACTCCATTCAGAATATCTCCGGGACCATCTTCTGCCGCACGAATCCCAGCGACCGGTTAGGTCCAGCAGAGTTGGCCTTCTCCGGATCCCGTCGACTAAACAATGTCATTTGGTGGGACCCAGGAGAAGAGCCTTCTCTGTGGCGGCCCCGACCCTCTGGAACCAGCTCCCCCCAGATATCAGAGTTGCCCCCACCCTCCTTGCCTTTCGCAAGCTCATTAAAATCCACCTCTGTCGTCAGGCATGGGGGAATTGAAATTTTTTCCCTTCCACCTAGGCTTATAGAATTTATACATGTTTGTATAATTGGTTTCTTAAATTGGGGTTTTTTAGATTATTTTTAATATTAGATTTGTTTACATTGTCTTCTTTATTGTTGTTAGCCGCCCCGAGATAGATAGATAGATAGATAGATAGATAGATAGATAGATAGATAGATAGATAGATAGATAGATAGATATTATTTATTTATTTATTTATTATTTGGATTTGTATGCCGCCCCTCTCCGAAGACTCGGGGCGGCTCACAACAACTGAAAAAACAATCCAATACATAATCCAATTAATTAAAATATGAAAAGTTTTTTAAAAAACCCTATACTAACATACACACACACAAGCATACCATGCATAAATTCAGCGGGCCCAGGGGGAGATGTTCAGTTTCCCCATGCCTGACGGCAAAGATGGGTTTTGAGAAGTTTACGGAAGGCAGGAAGAGTAGGGGCAGTTCTGATCTCCGGGGGGAGTTGGTTCCAGAGAGTCGGTGCCGCCACAGAGAAGGCTGTCCCCCTGGGGCCCGCCAACCGACATTGTTTAGTTGACGGGACCCGGAGGAGGCCCACTCTGTGGGACCTAATCGGTCGCTGGGATTCGTGCGGCAGAAGGCGGTCTCGGAGATATTCTGGTCCGATGCCATGAAGGGCTTTAAAGGTCATAACCAACACTTTGAATTGTGACCAGAAACTGATCGGCAGCCAATGCAGACTCCGGAGTGATGGTGAAACATGGGCATACCTAGGGAAGCCCATGACTGCTCTCGCAGCTGCATTCTGCACGATCTGAAGTTTCCGAACACTTTTCAAAGGTAGCCCCATGTAGAGAGCATTACAGTAGTCGAACCTCGAGGTGATGAGGGCATGAGTGACTGTGAGCAATGAGTCCCGGTCCAGATAGGGCCGCAACGGGTGCACCAGGCGAACCTGGGCAAACGCCCCCCTCGCCACAGCTGAGAGATGGTTTTCTAATGTGAGCTGTGGATCGAGGAGGACGCCCAAGTTGCGGACCCTCTCCGAGGGGGTCAATAATTCCCCCCCCCCAGGGTAATGGACGGACAGATGGAATTGTCCTTGGGAGGCAAAACCCACAGCCACTCCGTCTTATCCGGGTTGAGCTTGAGTCTGTTGACACCCATCCAGGCCCCAACAGCCTCCAGGCACCGGCACATCACTTCCACTGCTTCGTTGACTGGGCATGGGGTGGAGATGTAAAGCTGGGTATCATCCGCATATTGATGATACCTCACCCCATGTCCTTGGATGATCTCGCCCAGCGGTTTCATGTAGATGTTGAATAGCAGGGGGGAGAGGACCGACCCCTGAGGCACCCCACAAGGGAGAAACCTAGGAGCCGACCTCTGACCCCCCACTAACACCGACTGCGACCGGCCAGAGAGGTAGGAGGATAACCACTGCAGAACAGTGCCTCCCACCCCCAACCCCTCCAGCCGGTGCAGAAGGATACCATGGTCGATGGTATCGAAAGCCGCTGAGAGGTCAAGGAGCACCAGGACAGAGGATAAACCCCTGTCCCGGGCCCGCCAGAAATCATCCATCAACGCGACCAAAGCGGTTTCTGTGCTGTAACCGGGCCTGAAACCCGACTGCTGGGGACCTAGATAATCGGCTTCTTCCAAGGACCACTGGAGCTGGAGTGCCACCACCTTCTCAACAACCTTCCCCATAAAGGGAAGGTTGGAGACTGGACGATAGTTATTAAGTACGGCTGGGTCCAGGGAGGGCTTCTTGAGGAGGGGGCGCACGAGCGCTTCTTTATAGAGTGATGGAAAAACTCCCCTCCCCAAGGAAGCGTTGACAATCTCCTGGGCCCAGCTCCGTGTCACCTCCCTGCTGGCCGAAACCAACCAGGAGGGACACGGATCCAGTAAACAGGTGGCGGAACTCACAGCTCCAATGGCCTTGTCCACTTCA
This sequence comes from Erythrolamprus reginae, assembly GCF_031021105.1. Lineage (NCBI taxonomy): Eukaryota > Metazoa > Chordata > Lepidosauria > Squamata > Dipsadidae > Erythrolamprus > Erythrolamprus reginae. The sequence goes on from NC_091950.1 coordinate 11,758,236, forward strand.
TCAGGTGTCACCAGATCAAACTCTTCCCAGACAGGTGGACAAGTACGTGCCCCAGTCACCTCGACTGACTCGTTGTCAGTCGACTCTGTCTTACAATTGGAGTCGAGATAGATAGATAGATAGATAGATAGATAGATAGATAGATAGATAGATAGATAGATAGATTAATTTAGATACTGTATAGTGTAGGTTTTAAATCATTTCACCCTCAGGGCTCACCAGGATAGCCAGACATGAAAAAGAACAGCGAGCATTATTTATTAGAACACGTTTTGCTTCGTGTGGTTTAAAAATACCAAAATAAATAAATAAATAACCCGAAAGCAACGTGTCTGGAGTTCATTTATTGTTACCACAACTGATGGGGGGAATAATCCCTAGCCACTCATTTTGAACCATTTACAGCTTCACGGATTTTTTTTAAAAAATCTATCCCTCTGTTCACATAGATGTGCACGTAAGGTGTGCGTTGCGATAAGCTCTGAAATTAAATTAGCTCAACAATATCCGCGCTTCAGCCTCTAGATCTTAGGAAAGGCTCCTCGGAGCAGTCCTTCACCAATGAACGACGCGCGTTGCCATTGCAACAACGCTCGGAAGAAGAAAGGGAATCTCTTGCTTTTCAGTCCTGTTGGCAACATATTTTTTTTTTTGCAGGAAAGCATTTGTACCCCCGTATTCGTAAAACGTTCAGACATTTTGTCCATTTGATAGCAGCCAAATCTCTTAGCTCAACAATCCTTGCATTTTACAAAGGACAAAGGCATTAAAGCCAGATATTTATTTGATTCTTCTACACATCCCGTCTGGCTGCAGATAATGTGTTACCTGTTCTCTTTTCCTAATTGTGCCGGCCAGCTGGATCTTTCTCTGTGTGGACCCAAACCTTTTTTATGCCAAGTCCAATAGCTACCATTCTGGTTGACAACATAGCCCTTCTGTCTCCTTTATGCGCTCAAATGTTCACAGCATTTTTGTGGCTTACCAAGTGGATCAATGTTTCTCCACCCTAAATTGCTAGTGCAGTCAGACGGGGACACGATTGAAAGATTGACTAAATGGTGGCAAAATGAGATACAAGTAGAGGTACAAGAGATGGAAAATATAGTAGAAAATATAAGGAAAATTAAAAATACAAGAATTAGGGAAATGAGAAGGAAAATATTACATAAGTGGTATTTTACTCCCGTTCAACTCGCACACTTTCAGCAGAATGTCAGGGGGAACTGTTGGCATGGGTGTCAAGACAAAGGAGTGTTTATGCATATGTTTTGGGAATGCCCGATAGTGCAGGAATTTTGGCAAAAAGTGAAAGAGGATATCAGTAGAATGCTAAATATACGATGGACAATCACTAAGGAAATGGCAGTACTAGTTAAAAGCAATGCGATGGGAGAATTTAGAGAAATAAAAAAAGCAGCAATAGAAAGCGCTCAGGCAGTAATAGTTTTGGGTTGGAAGGATGGGACAAAATGGGCAATGCAAAATGGGTATAGGTACATGGTGGACCATATTCAATTTGAAATTATGGATAAAAGGATAAATTTGGATAATGAAACTGAGTTGGAACAACTGATGGGACGGTGGGACAAGGTAAGACGATATATGACGAACAGAATCCGAGACCAAGCTACAAGAAATAAATTGGAATCACTCTATAATATGTAAATAGATATATTGCTCTTGGGTCAAGTGGACTATATAAGAAACACCCCCGATTTGGTTGTGGGGTATGTGTGTATGTCTGGGTGATGGGCACATTTCACTATGCACTGTTATATGTTGTGTGTAATATAAAATTGTTAAAAATTAATAAAAAAAAATTATATTAAAAAAAATGTTTCTCCACCCAGCTCACTTAAGAGGGGTGGACCTAAACTCTCAGAATTCCCTAGCCAGCAAAGCAAAAGTCCACCCTCCCTAAATAATAATAATAATAATAATAATAATAATAATAATAATAATAATAATTTATTGGATTTATATGCCGCCCCTCTCCGTAGACACGGGGCGGCTAACAACTATGATAAAAACAGCATGTAACAATCCAATAATAAAACACTAAAAAAAACCTTATTATAAAACCAAACATATACACAAACATACCATGCATAGCTTGTAATGGCCTAGGGGGGAGGAATATCTCAACACCCCCATGCCTGGCAGTATAAGTGAGTCTTGAGTAGTTTACGAAAGACAGGGAGGGTGGAGGCAATTCTAATCTCTGGGTGTCTTTAAACATTTTATTAGATTATAGAAGTAAAATGCAACAATGCAAAAGCCAATAGGGGGACAGAATGGAGAGGAGAATTGGAAAGAAAAGTGAGGAGGGGAGGGAGGTGGTGGTGGTGGGAAGGCCTTGATTTTCAACTCTCTCTGTTGCCCAAGAAAAGCATTACCATCGAACCAAGACATTTCACTTTTCCATAACACAGTGGTACCTCTACTTACTGTTGTGGTTAGCTCTGGCCCAGCTCCTGCCCCAAGGAATGTGGAGGTGGATGTGGGGAAAACATCCACATGTCACAGGCCTGTTTTGCTCCCGACAGAGTCTGCCAGCGAAGTCTCCTCTGACGAAGGAAGTGGGGGGGTGATGGAAGAGGGGGGCTTGGCTGACGGCCCAGGAGGAGATCAGTCTTTCTTATCGTCCTTATCTTCTTTGGATTCAGAGGAGGAATGTATGACAGACCCACACATGCGTAGGAGAGAACAACTTAGGAAATATTACAGGAGATAAGAGAGGCCACCTGTGTTTGGGTGGGGCTCCAGTAATTAGAGCTGCTGATAAAAGAGCAACGTGCTAGTTTGGCCATTGTGGAGGATTATCTGATCGTAGTTTCGTCAAGACGGTGGATTGTTGTTTCCTGTTTGCATTCAAGACTGCGTGTGGAATTCCTGGACTCTGGATTATGCTTCACTGTGAGTGTTTATCACTGTTTGGAGAACATTAGTGGATTCAATTTCCTAGTTACTGGGTTAGAAACTGGTTTGCATTTAAACTGTGCATTGTTTGTACAAGAAATCCCTTTGAAGTTTAAAAGGGAGATTTTTTCTTCTCTTCTGTTGATAAAGAACATTTCTTTTGCATTCAATCGTGTGTGTGTGTGTCTGCTTGGACTAAATACCCTGTAATTACGGGTGGTTGGCACACGCCGGCAGAACACTTACTAACTTAATTTGTTCCATGACTAGGTTTTTAAGGAGAAAAGTTTTTAAGAAGAAGCAATTTTTCCCATAGGAATCAATGTAAAAGCAAATAATGTGTGCAATTGGGGAAACAACAGGGAGGGTGGAGGCCCTGTTTCCTCCCAGGAGATTCCTAGAGAGGCCCCACAGAGGCTTCTCCACCTTTTCTGGCCCTGTTTCCTCCAGGAGATTCCTAGAGAGGCCCCATGGAGGCTTCTCCCTGCCTTTTCCCGCCCTGTTTCCTCCCAGGAGATTCCTAGAGAGGCCCCACAGAGGCTTCTCCACCTTTTCTGGCCCTGTTTCCTCCAGGAGATTCCTAGAGAGGCCGCACGGAGGCTTCTCCCTGCCTTTTTTGGTTACAGTTTTGGAGGCTCGGGTTTGTAAGTGGAAAATGATTCTTGAGAAGAAAAAATCTTGAACACCTGGTTCTAATCTAGAAAAGTTTGTAAGTAGATGCGTTCATAGATAGAGGTACCACTGTATTATAAACTAGCCATTTCTATAACAACCCATCAATTTAACCAGTAAAACCCAAAATCAAAGTTTCATCCCCCCCCCAGCACAAAGCCCAGAAGCAATTTCCAAGTAGAAACAAAACTACTTTCATTCTTTCCTTTGATCAAAATGGTCAATTTAGCCATCTCTGCCAATGCCTTCAACTTCTTCAGCCATTCGTGTTTACTAACTTTAATAGATGCAGTGATTCGCTTAACAACCATGGCAAGAAAAGGTCGTAAAATTGGGCAAAACTCACTTAACAAACGTCTCGCTTAGCAAAAGAAAAGTGGGGCTCAATTGTGGTCACAAGTCAAGGACTGTCTATAAGGCCTCACAAAATTGTGAATTTTTTAACATGATTGTGTAATTCTAAGTGATATTTAGTCTTTTCACTCGGTGCAGCTCAGACAAGCCAAAGGATTGGACATCCATAATTTAGATTATTATTATTCTAGATGGTTTCCTGTCCATTCATCTCAGCCCAACAATGTTCTGGAACAGGAATCCCCAAACCTGGCAACTTTAAGACTTATGGACTTCAACTCCCAGAATTCTCCAGCCTGGCTGAATTCTAGGAGTTAAAGTCTACAAGTGGACTTAAGAGCCGGTTTGGTGCAATGGTTAGAGTGCAGCACTGCAGGTTTCTTCAGCTAACTGCTAGCTGTAGTTCAGCAGTTCAAATCTCACCAATGGCTCAAGGTTGATTCAGCCTTTCATCCTTCCAAGGCGGGTAAAATGAGGACCCAGATTGTTGGGGGCAAGAGACTGATTCTGTAAATCACTTGGAGAGAGTTGTAAAGCCCTATAAAGCGGTAAATAAGTCTAAATGCAAATGCTATTGCTAAATCTTAAAGTTGCCATGTTTGAAAACCGCTATTCTGGAATGAAGATCTACCTAGTTTCTTTCTTTCTTTCTTTCTTTCTTTCTTTCTTTCTATCTCTCCCTCCCTCTCTCTTTCTTTCTATGTTTCTATGTTTCTCTCTCTCTCTTTCTTTCCTTCCTTCCTTCCTTCAGTTCCCCCCTCTGTGTGTGTGTGTGTCTCTCTTTCTTTTCTTCCTCCCTTCCTTCCGTCCCCCCCTCTCTCTTTCCTTCCTTCCTTCCTTCTGTCCCCCCCTCTCTCTCTTTCTTTCCTTCCTTCAATGCTTCCGTCCCCCCCTCTGCGTGTCTCTCTCTCCCTCTCTTTCTCTCTCTCTCTTTCCTTCCTTCCTTCCGTTCCCCCCTCTGTGTGTCTCTCTCTCTCTCTCTTTCTTTCCTTTCTTCCTTGCTTCCGTCCCCCCCTCTGTCTCTCTCTCTCCCCCCTCTCTCTTTCCTTCCTTCCTTCCGTCCCCCCCTCTGTCTCTCTCTCTCTCTCTCTCTCTCTCTCTTTCCTTCCTTCCGTGCCCTCTGTCTCTCTCTGTCTCTCTCTGTCTCTCTTTCTTTCTTTCCTTCCCTCCTTGCTTCCGTCCCCCCCTCTGTGTGTCTCTCTCTCTCTCTTTCTCTCTCTCTCTTTCCTTCCTTCCGTCCCCCCCGCTGTCTGTCTCTCTCTCTCTTTCTTTCCTTCCTTCCTTCCGTCCCCCCCTCCTTCTCTCTCTCTCTCTCTCTCTCTTTTTTTCCCTTCCTTCCTTCCCCCTTCTGTCTGTCTCTCTCTCTCTCTCTCTCTCTTACACACACACACACACACAGACACACACACAGAGTGGTGTAAACGCAGAAACTAGTGACAAGCGAAGCAACCTGCTGCTCAGATGGGGGCTCCTCCATATGTAGATTTTCTGGGGAGAAGGGCATGAGATGCTCAGCAGCCCAACCCAGAAGGAGCCCCCCCTCCATTCGTCCTGAATCTCTGAATTGCTCTCCCGAGGGCGACCCTTTCAATCCAGGGGAGGCTTCGATGGCATAAAACACCCTGCCTGTTTTTCCTTGCATCGCTCAAGGCATTTTAATTGATTGTCTGACTTTAAGCCAGCTTTTGAATAGTTTTCATTTAATCATCTCACAATTTATTTGCTTGGAATGCTTAATTTCGGCTACCTTCTATCCATCGGCTAGTTTTTTTTACCGCAGTAAATGTGTGGATGCCAAGAAAAGGTCTTTAAAAAAAAATTGTTGTTGTTTTTGGTCTTGGAGACAAAAAAACTCCAGCTCAGCTATTTTCTTGATGGAGAGAACATGTGGAAGCCAGGAAGGAAAGGCACCTCTGCCCATTTAGGAAATGATGTAAAATTTAACAGTGTGTGTATGGAGAGGGGGGGGGTTATTTCCCCCCCAAACATATTAATAACCACACAATTATAATTTATGTAGTATTATGACATTACCTGAATGTAATGAAAATTCAATTCAATTCAATTTATTAGATTTGTATGCCGTCCCTCTCCGAAGACTCTGGGCGGCTCACAACAATAATAAAAACAGTATAACAATGGAAGAAATCTAATCATAAAATTATATTAAAAACCCCAACAATTTAAAAACCATACAGCACATACATAACAAACATAAAATATAAGAAAGCCTGGGGGAGATGTCTTAATTCCCCCATGCCTGGTGATATAGGTGGGTCTTGAGTAACTTGCGAAAGACGAGGGTGGGTTCTAATCTCTGGGGGGAGCTGGTTCCAGAGGGTCGGGGCCACCACAGAGAAGGCTCTTCCCCTGGGGCCCACCAAACGACATTGTTTGGTCGACGGGACCCGGAGAAGGCCAACTCTGTGGGAGCTTATCGGCTGCTGGGATTCGTGCAGTAGAAGGCGGTTCCGGAGGTATTCTGATCCAATGCCATGAAGGGTTTTAAAGGTCATTACCAACACTTTGAATTGTGACCGGAAACCGATTGGCAGCCAGTGCAGGCCACGGAGTGTTGTAGAAACGTGGGTGAATCTAGGAAGCCCCATGATAGCTCTCGCGGCTTTTGATTTGTTATATTTGACAAAACAATGTCAAATCAACACCAAGGTTAACACTAGACCAACAACCAAGCAGTAAACAATATAGGTAGTTCTTGACTTACAACAGTTTGTTTACTCCATGAACCCCATTCCCTTCTACATGGATGATGTACCCTATTTGGTTGATGAAACATCTACAACAGTGGTTCTCAACCTTTCTAAGGCTGCGACCCCTTAATATAGTTCCTCATGTTATGGTGACCCCCAACCATAAGTCTACCGCCATTTTTCCCAACAGAGTTTTAAGCTGATTGGCAGGAAGGTGAGAGGGACACCCCACTGTAAACGCCTGATTGGTTAAATTGTAAAAATATGTTCCAAGGCGCCAGAATATAGAAGCTTTAGTTCCTAACACCATGGGGAATTTGTCTTTTTCCCATGGTTTTAGGTGATCCCTGTGAAACGGTCGTTCGACTCCCAAAGGGATCCCGACTGATCTACAAGAACATTCTCACCGACCCGCACAGGACAAGCTACTTGTATATAAAAAGAGAGTAAATGCCACCACCCTTTCAAGCACTGCTTATGTTACTTAGTTGGGTAATGAAAACCACAAAGCTCAGAGATCCGCAGGCCTAGTCCTTTCCTCCTCCTCCTCTTCCTCTCCACAAATCCTACTCCCATCTAGCATGAATCTTACCTAGAGGGGTGTTGTGTTTGAGCCTGGGCCAGCCGTTGCTCCCACAGATGGGAGAGACGCGGCTCAAAGTGAATGCGAAAGCCTGGCTGACAGCCAGGAAGATGTGGCAGACAGCCAGGAGGACGAGGCCACTGGGACACAGGATTCAGCAGACAGCCCAGGGGATTTGGCATGCAGTCCCTCAGACAGTCTTTCGTCACTGGGTTCTTCTGCAGATCAATATATTGATCTGCGTAGCCGAAGAGCTATGCAAAGAAAGGATCCCTTTAAGGAGTATTACAAGTCATTATAGGAGCACCTGGGCTGGGTGTGGTTCTTATACTGAGGGCTGGGTGTGGTTCCCTTAATGAGGGCTAAAGGGATAAAAGGGAACAAAGGCCAAGGCAAACTGTGGCTGTTTATCTGTGTTATTTTGTGGTTCCTGCTCTGAAGTTTCTGTTCCGTGCTGTTGGGAATTTTCAACCCAGCTTTTTCAGACAAGTGGGAGGTGAAAACTCTGGGACTTGCTGTTTGCTCCAAAGATTCAAAAGGACTCCTGAAACGTCTTTGCTCATTCCAGGTTGTCTTTGTTTGTCTTTTCCTGTGTTTTTGTATGCGGCTGAAGTAAGCCTTGCACTATCATTGTTTTCGGACACTTAAGAACTGTTTTGAGTAACCCTTTTTTGTTTATCTAATACAAGTTTGCTGATTAGCAGAGCACGTGTGTGCAGTGTTCCCTCTAATTTTTTTGGGGGGTGGGCGGAAAAGTATAGTGTCTGAGCGGCAGTCCCTTCGGGACTGGGCGGCACAGAAATAATAAATAAATAAACAAGCAAGCAAATAAAAAACCCACCCTGTTTTTCCTCAGAGAATATCAAAATAAAATACTGTACTGTGTGTCTATAAGAGTGAGCTCATAATAGGGCAACTCTATCAATATCAAAATGCCACTTAAATAGTTGAGCTAGTTTCAAACTAGATTTTGATTTTCTTTCTCTCTTCCTTACTCCCATTCTTTTTCTTTCTCTTTTCCTTCCTCTCTTTTTTCTATCTGTTTCTCTCTCTTCCTCTCTCTCTCCTTCCCTCTCACTCTTTCCCTCTCGGCTTCTGGGCAGGTTTGGAAAACTCTGAGTTGATGATGATTTTTAAGTGAGCGATTGCTCACTGCTCAGCTTAGAGGGAACTATGCGTGTGTGTTTGATTTCTTTTCCTTGGACTGTTACGCATTGCCTGAGCCCAGTCAGGTAGAACAGAGGGGTAATGAAGCTTCTTCAAAAAAAACCCCAACCAAACTTAGAAAGTACCAAGGACTCACAGTCCTCATCATCATCATCATGGTCTACTCCACCTTGATCGAAACCACTCTCCCTTCTAGCACTGATGATATTACCTAGTTGGGTAATGAAACGTCTGCAAGAAAACCGCGAGAGAGGACCAAGGACCCCACCATTTCTACTTTTCACTCAATGGAATGGCTCCTGGAAGGTTTTGCGACTGGAACTCCTAAAATCCAGGCTAACCTGCTGGCTGGGGAATTCCGAGACATCTACAAAAGGCTTTGTCTTTTATGGATTGTTTGCAAGACCGTTTTTGTGGACTCTGTCCTCTCTAGGACTTACAAGGGGCATCTTTGCTCACTTCAGTTCTTTATTTTATTGAATTTGTATGCCAGTCCTCTCCGTAGACTCGGGGCGGCTACCGTAGATTTGATGCTAGTGATTTTGCTAATGATTTCTATTAAGAGCCACATTAATTAGCACCTTGTGACTTAATGATGGGCTCTAATCTCCTGTGTTATGCACTTGATCTCACCTCTTGCTCCCACACAGAGAAGGAAAGGCATTTGATGTGGGAAATATAGTGGTACCTCTACCTACGAATGCCTCTACTTACAAACTTTTCTAGATAAGAACCGGGTGTTCAAGATTTTTTTACCTCTTCTCAGGAACCATTTTCCACTTACAAACCTGAACCTCTGAAACTATAACCGGAAAAGGCAGGGAGAAGCCTCTGTGGGGACTCTCTAGGAATCTCCTGGGAGGAAACAGGGCCGGAAAAGGTGGTGAAAAGCCTCTGTAGGGCCTCTCTAGGAATCTCCTGGGAGGAAACAGGGCTGGAAAAGGTGGGGAGAAGCCTCTGTGGGGACTCTCTAGGAATCTCCTGGGAGGAAACAGGGCCGGAAAAGGTGGTGAAAAGCCTCTGTAGGGCCTCTCTAGGAATCTCCTGGGAGGAAACAGGGCTGGAAAAGGTGGGGAGAAGCCTCTGTGGGGCCGCTGTAGGAATCTCCTGGGAGGAAACAGGCCAGAAAAGGTGGGGAGAAGCCTCTGTGGGGCCTCTCTTGGAATCTCCTGGGAGGAAACAGGGCTGGAAAAAGCAGGGGAAAGCCTCTGTGGGGCCTTTCTAGGAATCTCCTTGGAGGAAACAGGGCCAGAGAAGGCGGGGAGAAGCCTCTGTGGGGTCTCTCTAGGAATCTCCTGGGAGGAAACAGGGCCGGAAAAGGCCAGGAAAAGCCTCTGTGGGGCCTTACTAGGAATCTCCTGGGAGGAAACAGGGCCAGAGAAGGCGGGGAGAAGCCTCTGTGGCGTCTCTCTAGGAATCTTCTGGGAGGAAACAGGGCCGGAAAAGGCCAGGAGAAGCCTCCGTGGGGCCTCTCTAGGAATCTCCTGGGAGGAAACAGGGCCGGAAAAGGCAGGGAGAAGCCTCCATGGGGCCTCTCTAGGAATCTCCTGGGAGGAAACAGGGCCTCCACCCTCCCTGGGGTTTCCCCAATCACATGCATTATTTGCTTTTACATTGATTCCTATGGGAAAAAATTGCTTCTTCTTACAAATGTTTCTCCTTAAGAACCCGGTCACGGAACGTATTAAGTTCGTAAGTAGAGGCACCACCGCTCAATCCAATTCCTTTAAACCACCTATCGATGGAGGTGCTGAGATTTTTTTTCCATTTTTTGCAGCCTGGCCAGGAATCCGAAACGCGTCTAACCATCTGTGGTTCGGTGCCTCTCTGGCCAAATTACATTCTCAGAACTTTCTTTTCCTCTGCAGTTTTTCATTAAGCAAATTGGGTTTTGCTGGAAATTGCTGGGCCATAAATATTTCCCTTCCTCCTTTTGGCTCAAGCTGCTTATTACCGCTCTCCTGTTTGAGGTATTTCACCACATGGCAGCGAATCCTTCTTCTATTAAAAAAAAAAAACCATGAAGGAGAGTCGTCCTTAAAACAAAAGAATCTGTGGCAGAATCTGGACTGATGATGCTTAGTCATCACAATTTGACCCCAAATTTCATGCTGCTTAGACGGTTGTTAAGCGAGTGTTGCCCCATTTTACGACCTTTCTTGCCGTGGCGGTTAAGGGACTCAACTTTTAACTGCTTGACCTATGAAGGGTTATTAAATTTCTTTTGCTGTCTGTTAAGCCATTGGGGGGCTCTGGCCTCTCTTCTCTGGTCACTTCCCTCACCCCCCAAACACATCCTAAGTCTTGGGCTACCTAGACTCACCCCCTTTAAGACTTGTGGACATCAATTCCCAGAATTCCCCAGTCAGCAATGCAAAGGATTAATAGATGTTAAGGTATAGTTGTATTGTAGATGGTATTGTTATGCTTTTCATAATTTTTTTTCTTATTTTTTTTCTTATTTATTTACGTATTTATTTACTGACTGACTGACTGACTGACTGACTGACTGACTGACTGACTGACTGACTGACTGACTGACTGACTGACTTACTTACTTACTTACTTACTTATACTTAGATTTGTATGCCGCCCCTCTCCGAAGACTCGGGGCGGCTCACAACAGCAATAAAAACAATATAACAGTGGAACAAATCTAATATTAAAAACATATAAAACCCTATCATTACTTAAAAACCAAACAGCAACATTCATACCAAACATAAAACAAAGTATAAAAAATAGCCTGGGGGAAAAGTGTCTCAACTCCCCCATGCCTGGCGGTATAAGTGAGTCTTAAGTAGTTTACGAAAGACAGGAAGGGTGGGGGCAGTTCTAATCTCCAGGGGGAGTTGGTTCCACAGGGCCGGGGCCGCCACAGAGAAGGCTCTTCCCCTGGGGCCCGCCAAACGACATTTTTTGTCTGTATGTTGTTGGGGGTTTTGGTTTTATGTGGGGGTTTTTTCTCTCTTTGTGGTCTTTTCATTTTGTATTCTGTTTTTAAAGTTTATATACCAATAAAAAATATTTTTTTAAAAAAATGAAGTCCACAAGTCTTAAAGTGATGGAGTTTGGAGACCCCTGTTCTATTACATCTACCAAGTTGATGTTATCAACCATTTAACTAGGTTTAGTCCATGACGATCAATCCCTAACCTGGTCCTTCAACTGTCCCAACGGTATGCCGACCATCACTATAACGGAGTCCAGTTAGTCCTTGCCTTACCATGGGTCATTTAGTGATCGTTCGAAGTTACAACAGCACAGGAGAAAAGAGCAACTTAGGATAATTTTTCTGCACTTAAAAACTGTTGCAACCTCTCCAGGGTCACCTGGCAGGCTGACTCGTATGATGGTTGCAGTGCCCCTTTTGCGACAAGCAGTGTCAGTGGGTGTTGTGGTTAGCTCTGGCCCAGCTCCTGCCCCAAGGACTGTGGATGTGGGGGAGACATCCACATGCTGCAGGCCTGTTTTGCCCCCGGTGGAATCTGATGATGAAGGCTCCTCTGACCAAGAAGACATGAGTGACAGGGAGGAGGAGAGTGTGGCAGACAGCTCAGAAGGAGATCAATTATCTAGCTCCTCCTTGGATTCAGAACAAGAGTTAATGATACAGCCACGCATGAGGAGAGCGATGCATAGGCAACAAAAACTGAGATATTATTATCAAAGAAAATGAGGCCACCTGTGGTTGGGTGGGGCTGTGGTCATTAGTGAGGCTGCTATAAATAGCAGCCTGTGGGTTTGGCCACTGTGGAGGATTATCTGATCGTTGTGTTTCGTGACTGCTTTACTGACTTTGACCTTTTGTGTGCTGATTTTTCCCTGCTTTGAAACTAAACCAGGGCAAAGTGTGTTTCACTTTGTGAAAGAAGAAGGACTGTGAATTGCCTCACAGCTGCAAGCTAAGTATCACAGAACTGATAAGGGACTTGTACAAATTACCAGTTTGTTTGGAGACGAGTGCTCTTGGCTATACCAAAAGAGGGCTTGGTTTAAGTGAATTTTCAGTATAAAGAACATTGTTTTGAATTTTCAAACGTGTGTGTGTCTGAAATTTGTACCTGTGAATTTTTGGGAGGAGTCTACCAGAGAGCCCGACAGAACAGTGGGGAAGCCAGATTCACTTAACAACCATGGCAAGTGTTGTGTTTGGGCCTGGGCCAGCCGTTGCCCCCACAGATGGGGGAGACGCAGCACACAGTGACTGTGAAAGCCTGGCTGACAGCCAGGAAGATGTAGCAGACAGTCAGGAAGATGTGGCAGAGAGCCAGGAAGAATTAGCAGACAGCTCAGGGGAGGGGGGCTGGCAGTTCGTCGGACAGTTTGTCCTCTCTCAGTTCGTCTGCAGGACAATACATTAATTTACACAACCGAAGGGCCTTACAAAGAAGGGATCGCTTTAAGAAGCATGATAAGGCATGATAAGCACACCTGGGCTGGGTG